>NC_086455.1:118957267-119257267 GCF_028390025.1 Pseudophryne corroboree | reverse complement strand
CCACCTGGAGGGAGAATAAATAGCTATGCACACCACTGTGCCCGCAGCATGGTGAGTGCAGCGAAACCGCAAGGGGCTCTTTTGCGCTCGCCCTGCTGCCGGCGCCGGTATGCTGGGCGCCAGGATCCTGAGCGCCGGCATACTGTAGTAGACCCATTATCATGTACATGTCTGAAGGACTTTAGCTCTGTCTTCAGCTTGCTGCGTTATAACAGCTTTCTTTTTCTTTAAACCACTTAACTGGCATGGTCAGATCTCATGCAACTGCGCCGTCCCTCCCTGTCCCCCCGTTTTTAATGAGGAGATCCATTCTGCAGTTTGCATTATATAATGTTTAAATATTCCGAAAAATACTTTTTAAACTTTATTAAATAAAATACATTTTAAAAAACAATGTTATTATCATTTTTGAAGGGAAAAATCATCAGTTAAGTGGAATTATTTATTTAAACTGTGCAGCATTGTATTCCCACAGGAAGACATCTTAATACAGCCTAAACCGTTTTCCTGGAACAGTAGAGGATCATCAGTGCGTTCATTTAGGAATGACATCCAGCTACCTTCTGAGAAGAGGCCTATTTATCTGCTAATCTCCAAGGTCTAAACTGATCCATCTCTATGTGTAATGAAGATAATGAAAAGCACACCAATGCATGATACAAAATCAGGATTGGTACAGTCTTAGCCTGTATCACATTAGCACAAGTACGTGTATCTGACCAAACATAATCTAAACTATGAACCATACATATTGCAGAGGTATGCAATCTCCTTGTCATCTAGATGAGAGTTGGATAGACATCTTCAAACTGGAGTGACATGCTAACGTTATCCATTTGTGTGTGGGGGATCCGTCTCCTTATCAAAAACAGCATCAAATATAATATTACAATCCTCAACCAAAATAATTTGACCAAGAGTGAAGTTGTACAGTACCTACGGTATTAATTGAAATTGATATGTACAGATGTGTTGTTGTACATCTAGTGTTTACATCAAGGACGTCTTTAGAGAGAAGGAGGCTACTGTGCAGACTCCTTCTTGGGTCCCCCCTCTCTAGCCAGCAGCTCAATTGACTCTGGGCACTAGGGTCACTAAGGGACCGTAGCCCTCTCCCAGAGTCTAGTGCGCATGCACAGGTCTCCGGGAAAATGCTGTGGTGGCCATTTTCAAAGTGATTTTCTGACATAAGAGGTGATACCTAATAAGAGGTGCTACCATGCTGAGTTCCATGCTGTAGTTCCACACAAAAAGAAGAAAAATTGCAGATACACAAGCTAGGCACTAAGCAGTGCTAAAAAGAATTTTAATGAAAAATGCTAAAATTTTTGCCCAAAAATATATGGGCCCACCCACCATGCCCAGGTGACCTCATCATCAGGTAGGTTCCTAACACTAAGATTCAAATCAAGGGCACAAAATCCCCCAAGTCAGCACAGGCAAACCGCCCCAAGGCACAACATAAGTAAGAGGTTAAAGTGTAAAAGTTAATAATTAGCATAAGCTATGTGTTTAGAGTGTTACATGGGTGAGAGGTAATGTTAATAGGCGTTATATAGGTAGTAAAATAATAAGGTGCGAAAAAGGTGCTGAATTAAATTTTACAATGTGATGCCCCAAGCAGGGGCATATTAAGAGAGGAGGAAGCCTCAGTGCAGTTTCCTCCGTCAGGGCCATACCAAGGTATATTCGGCCGCTAGAGGTATAGGATCCCTTGCTAAGTTGCAGCCTGGTATAGGGGAAGTCACGCCCACAAAAATAGGAAAAAAAGAAAACAGAAGGTAGGCTGCATTCTATTTGAGATGACACTATAGTAACTGTTTTAAAATGAATGATAACTTAATTTAAAAAAACACATATGCATTCGTACACCATTCAATAACATGAACTCATGTACACTAATAAAAAGGTATATATTACCATGATTATTTGGATCAGGAGATATATAAATTAATACGTTTGGGAATCCGTCCCAAGGTGGCCCTTGTAGGAAATGGAGTCCGTCCAAGGCAGCAGGAGTCTCTTAAATTTGTGGAGAGTCTGGTATTAGATGGTTGTCCCCAGTGCCGTAACTAGACATTTTGGCGCTGTGTGCAAGAAACAGCATTGGCTCCCCCCCTCCCCCCCCCCCCCTCATGCATATTGAAAATAGGGCCAGTGCGCGTCGTAGGCGCGCGTACATTTTTTAGGGGTGTGGCTTAATGGGGAAGGGGCGTGGCTACAGAATAACACCTATTCATATTATGCTGCACAGTAGCACCACTTACACACATTACACCAGGTCGAGTTCTCTTTTACACATTAAGCGACACAGAGGCCCCTTTTACGCTTTATGCCAGACAGAGCCCCCTTTTACGCATTACGCCAGACAAAGCTCCCTTTTACAGCTCCTCTTCTGGATAAATAGGCACCCAAATACATTTTAAAATATACCAAAATAATTTTATTATCTTACCTTTATCTTATTCTGTATAAGATGGCTGTGGGACGCTGTGCTCTGCCTGTATTTCATTATGTATATATACATATGGATGGCATAAATGAATATGCTGCAAGTGCCACACCAGTGAATATAATATGTTATTTAATGTTCTTTTCAAAGTGAGGATACCGGGCAGAGGCGGTCCGGCCAACGCAGGCGTTGCCGGACCGTGGGGGGGGGCTGCTTGACGTGGATGTTCAGGAGCTGTGCTGGCCGGGAGTAACTCCTGAAATGCAAAAGCATCACCGCTGTGCGATGCTTTTGCATTTCTGGGGTGGGGGGCGATACTGACATGCGGTGCGGACTAGCCTTGTGCTGGGCGCCCCCCCTGCATTTCTGAGTGCCTGATCATAGCCGTGCTAAAATTAGCTCAGCTACGATCAACTCGGAATGACCCCCTCTGTGTCCTGTGAGCAAAATGTATATCTTCTCCTAAGGAGTCTATTCCATGTACTCAAGACTGTAATGTAATTTCTCAGCCTTCTGGGTCCGAACCCGCATGGGTTGATGCCTTAAAGGGGATGATATCTCAGATTTCAGCTATGGTATACTGAGAAAGAGACGCAGTTTTTGAGGAAATCTGTGAAAGATATGATGTAATCAAACCCCTCTGCTACGTCTCTCAACACCCCTGCATACCCGAAAAAAACGTACACTTGCCCAGATAATGCAAGCTGACACTGATACCGACTCAGATTCAGGGAACGTTGAGGGGGATATGCGGGGGGGGGGGGGGGAATGCAGCCCTGGCTAAGGGGGTGCAACTGATGATTGAGGCAATTAGTGATGTTTTAAATATCACTGAGAAGGTACCTGTTCAGATTACAGAGACTTATTTTACATTAAATAAGAAATCCTCCGAGTCCATTACCTTCCCTGCTTTTAAGGAGTTAAAATCCTTATTTGAAAAACCTGGGAAAATTCCCCCCCCTCCAAAAAAAAAATATTCCAAATCCCTAAAAGAATGCTCATTTCTTTCCCTTTCCCTGATGAGGATAGAAAGAAGTGGGAATGTCCACCTATAGTGGACTCTTCTGTATCTAGATTGTCAAAGAAGGTGGTTCTACCTGTTCCTGGCACAGCCTCCTTATAGGAGCCCGAAAGATTGAGACTACACTCGAATCACTATACACTGCTACAGGGGTGGCTCGGAGACCCACTATTGCTTGTGCGTGGATTTCTAGGGCCATAGTAAAGTGGTCAGGCACCTTACTTGATGAATTAGATTCCATGAGTGACATTGACTTGTTTTTATGTCACATATAAGATTCTGCGGGTTTCATGGAAAAAGCCATGAAGGACCTTGGCCTGTTTATTGCAAGGGCCTCAACAATGGCGGTTTGGGCACGCTGAGGACTGTGGCTACGGCAGTGGTCGGCGAACGCTGAATCCAAGAAAACTGTGAAGAACCTACCCTTAACAGATGAGGCCTTGTTTGGGGACGCACTGGATACATGGATATCCAAAGCAACGGCAGGTAAGTCGACATTTCTACATTCCGTAGCTCCACCGGCTACGAAATAATATCCTACGCCTTATCTGCAGTCCTTTCGGACCGCAAAATTCAATAATAAATCCAAAGGTTATCCCCGCCTTCTTTCGAGGAGTTCATGGAAAATCCGGAAAACCTGCTGCGACAGGTTCCCAGGAACACAAATCATGTTATGCTTCCTCAAAAACTTCAGCATGACGGTGTACCTCCCAACCTGGAAATCAGGCAGATTGGAGTGAGACTAAGAGATTTCTGTCACATCTGGGCAACGTCATGCATAGACCCCTTGGTACAAGATATTGTTACCCAGGGGTACAGGCTGGAATTTCAAGAACTCCCACCGCACAGATTTTTCGAATCAGGCTTACCAGCTTCTATGAAAGAAAGTACAATTCTGCAGGAAGCTGTTCAAAAATTGGTACAAACAAATATAATTGTTCCAGTTCCACCTCACCTACACAACAAGGGTTACTACTCAAACCTGTTTGTGGTACCGAAACCGGAAGGTTCGGTAAGACCAATATTGAACCTAAAGTAATTGAACCCCCACTTATGGGTGTTCAAGTTCAAGATGGAGTCTCTGAGAGCGGTGGTCTCAGGTCTGGAGGAAAATGAATTCATGGTATCAGACCCTGCCATTTGGCCTCTCCACAGCACCGAGGGTGTTCACAAGGTCAGGGCTGAACATAATCCCATATCTAGACGATCAACCGATAAAGGCATCTTCCAGGGAGAGGTTGTTGAAGAGTATTGCTCTCTCAACTCAACTGCTCCAGAATCATGGGTGGAGCCTGAGTCTTTCAAAATCACATTTGGAACCAACAAGGAGACTGCCCTTCCTAGGGATGATTCTCGACACGGAAGTACAGAGGGTGTTTCTACCAGTGGAGAAAGCCTTGGGTATCGGTTCATCAGTGTTCGCCTCCTGGGAAAGATGGTAGCCTCCTACGAGGAAGTACGGAAGTTTCCACACAAGATTCTTTCAGCTGGATCTCTTGGACAAATGGTCCGGAACACATCTTTACATGCACCAGCGGATAGTTACGCCTGTCGCCAAAAGCCAGAGTTTCACTCTTTGGTGGCTGCAGACTTCTCACCTGCTCAAGGGCCACAGGTTCGGAATTCATAATTGGATTCTTCTAACCACAGATGTAAGCCTCAGAGGTTGGAGAACAGTCACCAATGGCAAAAACTTCCAAGGAAAGTGTTCAAGTCAGGAAGACATCCTTGCGATAAACATTCTGTAACTAAAGGCCATATACAACTGCCTTCTACAAGTGGCACATCTTCTGCAAGATCAAGCCATTCAAGTTCAGTCGGACAATGTAACGGCAGTGTCTTACATAAACCGACTGGGTGGAACGAAGAGCATGGCTGCAATGTCAGAGGTAACAAGTATCTTCCTCTGGGCAGAAAGGCACACAGTGGCGCTGTCGGCAATCTTCATTCCGGGAGTGGATAACTGGGAAGCAGACTTCATCAGCAGACATAATCTCCATCCAGGAGCATTGCGTCTCCACCAGGAGGTGTTCGCAGAGGTAACAAGCCGGTGGGGTGTACCTCAGATAGCCATGATGGTTTCTCACATCAACATGAAGCTTCGGAATGTAAGTTCCAGGTCAAGAGACCCACAAGCAGTGGCGGTGGATGCGCTGGTAACTCCTTGGGTGTTCCAGTCAGTGTGTGTGTTCCCTCCACTTCCACTCATCCCAAGGATTCCCAAGCTAATAAAAAGAACAGGGGTTCTGGCGATCCACTTTGCTCTGTACTGGCAAAGGAGGGCTTGGTACGCGGATCTACTGAATTTACTACTGAAGGATCCGAAGCATCTTTCTCTTCACAAGGACCTTCTACAACAGGGGCCGTTTGTCTAAGACTTGCCACGGCTACGTTTGATGGAAGTTGAGCGCAAGATCTTAGCTCGCAAGGGCATTCCGAACAAAGTAATTCCTAGTCTGATCCAAGCTAGGAAGGGAGTTACGTCTAAGCATTACCAACGGATTTGGAAAAAGTATGTGTCTTGGTGTGAAACCAAGAAGTTTCCTACGGTGGAGTTTCAACTAGAGCGTTTTCTCCTCTTTCTGCAAGCAGGTATGGATGTGGGCCTACGTTTGGGCTCCATAAAAGTCCAGTTCTCAGCCCTGTCCATTTTCTTCCAGAAACTATTGGCTATTCTCCCGGAGGTTCAGACATTCTTGAAAGGGGAGGGGTTCTGCACATCCAACCACCCTTTGTGCCTCCTACGGCACCTTGGGTTCTTAATGTGGTGTTGCAGTTCCTGCAATCGGATTGGTTTGAACCTTTACAGGAGGTGGACGTAAAGTTTCTTACTTGGAAGGCGGTCACACGGTTGGCCTTGGCATCTGCAAGACGTGTGTCTGAATTGGGGGCATTGTCACACAAGAGCCCCTACTTGGTTTTCCATGAGGATAGAGCTGAGTTTAGAACGCGTCAGCAATTTCTTCCAAAGGTTGTGTCCGCTTTTCATATCAACCTACCTATTGTGGTGCTAAAGAATACTTACACCTCAGCTGCTTCAAAGTACTTAGCTGTTGTGAGGGCTTTGAAGATTTATGTGAAGAGGACAGCTCGTCACAGGAAATCGGATGCACTGTTTGCCCTTTATGATCCAAGTATGATTGGGTGTCCTGCTTCTAACCAGACAATTGCTCGCTGGATCAGGCAAACTATCCAGCATGCTTATTCCATGGCAGGATTGCCGGTTCCAAGATCTGTACAGGCCCACTCTACTCATTCAGTGGGTTCTTCCTGGGCAGTTGCCCGGGGTGTCTAAGCTCTTCAACTTTGCCGAGCAGCTATTTGGTAGGGTCGAACACGTTTGCTAAGTTCTACAAGTTTGATACTTTGGCCTCTGAGGAACTTAAGTTTGGTCAATCAGTTCTGCAGGAGCCTCAGCACTTTCCCTCCCGTACTGGGAGCTTTGGTACATCCCCATGGTGCTAAATTGGACCCCAGCATCCTCTAGGACGTAAGAGAAAACAGAATTTTGGTACCTACCGGTAAATCCTTTTCTCGTAGTCCGCAGAGGATAATGGGCGCCCGCCCAGTGCTTCATTTTCCTGCATTGTTACTTGTTAAGTATTGGTTCAGCTGTTGCTGTTCTTGTTCATGCTAGTTAGCATGTGCTTGCTTCAGGTTCATGCTTCTTAGCATGTTTTCTTTGGTTTGTGTGAGTTGGTGTGAACTGTATATTTCCTTCTCTTGAAGTATGTCCGTCTCCTCGGGCACAGTTTCTAGACTGAGTCTGTTGGGAGGGGCATAGAGGGAGGAGCCACCCACACTATTAAACCCTTAAAGTGCCAGTGGCTCCCAAAGGACCCATCTATACCCCATGGTACTAAATTGGAGCCCAACATCCTCTATGGACTACGAGAAAAGGATTTACCGGTAAGTACAAAAATCCTATTTGTTTGTTTTTAAAGTTAACGCACATTACTAAAACAATAACAAGTTTAAAAATGCTTTATTCTAAGGTATAATGTTACCACAACCGGAATTGCAGCATTACAATTATCACAGTTATTAAGCCATAGATCAAGTAAATACAAAGCTAAGTATATGGAACATTAACTAAAACAGCCAGTGTCCACTGGACGTGCTTAGCAAGTGGCAATAACTTGCAGGTTAAGGAGCTTCAACGTTGGCAGTGTAATCTCTCCTCAGAATGGGCCGCTCTGTCTCCATAACAGATCTTGACAGAATCAATCAGATTGGTTCCTCTGAGTCCTCATGAGCTTTCTTTGTTTAGCGCTTCTCGCCAGAGGCATCTGTGTTTGTTTGTATGTCCTGCTGTGTGAGAGCAGCCGTATAATCAATGGCATCCTCTGGTGGAATGGAAATCCTCACATACAGAAGACGTAACTATGTGTAGGTGAGCAGGGAGTAAGACAGTAAATCTTCGGCCTTGAGAGGATGACTTGGAGCATACAGAAATAAGCATTATAGGCCTCACTGACAGATAGATATGCATCCATTTGTTGGGTGTAAATATACGCCACGCCCCCTAAGTACAAGGCCATGTCCCCATTTTTGCAGCGATCGCGGCAGGAGATCAGGGGCGCGCACTGGGTGTCACCACACCCGGTGACGCCTCTGAATATACATATTTATCCTCTGCTTATGCCTACCAAAAATGCATCATTATCCTAGGCTTGCAGCTCCTTACACCTCAGGTTGCAAACTAATGAGCATTAGATGCATCCCCAGATACTCCTCCAAGTATTTTGTGAATACTAGCAGACATGGGGGGTGATTTAGACCTGCTCGCTGGGCTGCTAACTTTGCTGTCCTGCGTTCAGATAGTCGCCACCCCAGAGGGAGTGTAAATTCGCTGTGCAAATGTGCGATCCCATGTGTACGCCGAGCTGCAAAAAATCCAGTGTGTGCAGTCTCTGCACAGCCCAGGACTTACTCCTACAGTGCGATCACAACAGGCTGATCAGGGCCAGAGCTGACGTCAGACACCCTCCCTGAAAATGCTTGGGAACGCCTGCATTTTTCAGGACACTCCCAGTAAACAGTCAGCTACCACCCACAAATGGCCTCTTCCTGTCAATCACCATGCGAACGCCCGTGCAAATGAAATTTTCGCACCATCCTGTCGTTGACCGGCGATGCCCTTTGTTGTTGTCTGATATGCATTTGCATTGTGAGCCGCCTGAGCCGACCTGGCTGCTCTCTCCCACAGAGAGCAGCCAGAATGTAGGTAAGTATGATTATATAGGAGGAGTACAGTGCAGAGTTTTGCTGACCAGTGACCACCAGTATTATATGTTCTCTGCCTGAAAAACGCTCCATATCTGTGCTCAGTGTGCTGCATATATCTGTGCTCACACTGCTTTATTGTGGTGACTGGGGACCAGCAGTATTATATAGGAGGAGTACAGTGCAGAATTTTGCTGACCAGTGACCACCAGTATTATTAGTGATGTGCACCGGAAATTTTTCAGGTTTTGTGTTTTGGTTTCGGATTCGGTTCTGCGGCCGTGTTTTGGATTCGGACGCGTTTTGGCAAAACCTCCCTGAAAATTTTTTGTCGGATTTGGGTGTGTTTTGGATTCAGGTGTTTTTTTTTACAAAAAACCCTCAAAAACAGCTTAAATCATAGAATTTTCGGGTCATTTTGATCCCATAGTATTATTAACCTCAATAACCATAATTTACACTCATTTTCAGTCTATTCTGAACACCTCACATCTCACAATATTATTTTTAGTCCTAAAATTTGCACCGAGGTCGCTGGATGGCTAAGCTAAGCGACACAAGTGGCCGACACAAACACCTGGCCCATCTAGGAGTGGCACTGCAGAGTCAGGCAGGATGGCACTTCAAATAAATTGTCCCCAAACAGCACATGATGCAAGAAAAAAAGAGGCGCAATGAGGTAGCTGTGTGACTAAGCTAAGCGACACAAGTGGCCGACACAAACACCTGGCCCATCTAGGAGTGGCACTGCAGTGTCAGACGGGATGGCACTTCAAAAAAATAGTTCCCAAAAAGCACATGATGCAAAGAAAAAAAGAGGCGCAATGAGGTAGCTGTGTGACTAAGCTAAGCGACCCAAGTGGCCGACACAAACACCTGGCCCATCTAGGAGTGTCACTGCAGTGTCAGACAGGATGGCACTTCAAAAAAATAGTCCCCAAACAGCACATGATGCAAAGAAAAAAAGAGGCGCAAGGAGGTAGCTGTGTGACTAAGCTAAGCGACCCAAGTGGCCAACACAAACACCTGGCCCATCTAGGAGTGGCACTGCAGTGTCAGACAGGATGGCACTTCAAAAAAATTGTCCCCAAACAGCACATGATGCAAAGAAAAAAAGAGGCGCACCAAGGTCGCTGTGTGACTAAGCTAAGCGACACAAGTGGCCGACACAAACACCTGGCCCATCTAGGAGTGGCACTGCAGTGTCAGGCAGGATGGCACTTCAAAAAAATAGTCCCCAAACAGCACATGATGCAAAGAAAAATGAAAGAAAAAAGAGGTGCAAGATGGAATTGTCCTTGGGCCCTCCCACCCACCCTTATGTTGTATAAACAAACAGGACATGTACACTTTAACGAACCCATCATTTCAGCGACAGGGTCTGCCACACGGCTGTGACTGAAATGACTGGTTGGTTTGGGCCCCCACCAAAAAAGAAGCAATCAATCTCTTCTTGCACAAACTGGCTCTACAAAGGCAAGATGTCCACCTCATCATCATCCTCCGATTCCTCACCCCTTTCACTGTGTACATCCCCCTCCTCACAGATTATTAATTTGTCCCCACTGGAATCCACCATCTCAGATCCCTGTGTACTTTCTGGAGGCAATTGCTGGTGAATGTCTCCACGGAGGAATTGATTATAATTCATTTTTATGAACATCATCTTCTCCACATTTTCTGGAAGTAACCTCGTACGCCGATTGCTGACAAGGTTAGCGGCTGCACTAAACACTCTTTCAGAGTACACACTGGAGGGAAGGCAACTTAGGTAGCATAAAGCCAGTTTGTGCAAGGGCCTCCAAATTGCCTCTTTTTCCTGCCAGTATACGTACGGACTGTCTGACGTGCCTACTTGGATGCGGTCACTCATATAATCCTCCACCATTCTTTCAATGGTGACAGAATCATATGCAGTGACAGTAGACGACATGTCAGTAATCGTTGCCAGGTCCTTCAGTCCGGACCAGATGTCAGCACTCGCTCCAGACTGCCCTGCATCACCGCCAGCGGGTGGGCTCGGAATTCTTAGCCTTTTCCTCGCCACCAGTATATAATATATAGCAATACGGTACAGTAGGCCACTGATCTATCTACCTCTGTGTCGTCAAGTATACTATCCATCCATACCTGTGGTGCATTTAAGTTTCTCACAGTTTTCTGACCACCAGTATATAATATATAGCAGTACGGTACAGTAGGCCACTGCTTTACCTACCTCTGTGTCGTCAAGTATACTATCCATCCATACCTGTGGTGCATTTCAGTTTTGTACAGTTTGCTGACCACCAGTGTATAATATATAGCAGTACGGTACAGTAGGCCACTGCTCTACCTACCTCTGTGTCGTCAAGTATACTGTCCATCCATACCTGTGGTGCATTTCAGTTGTGCGCAGTATATATAGTAGTAGGCCATTGCTATTGATACTGGCATATAATTCCACACATTAAAAAATGGAGAACAAAAATGTGGAGGGTAAAATAGGGAAAGTTCAAGATCCACTTCCACCTCGTGCTGAAGCTGCTGCCACTAGTCATGGCCGAGACGATGAAATGCCATCAACGTCGTCTGCCAAGGCCGATACCCAATGTCATAGTAGAGAGCATGTAAAATCCAAAAAAATAAAGTTCAGTAAAATGACCCAAAAATCTAAATTAAAAGCGTCTGAGGAGAAGCGTAAACTTGCCAACATGCCATTTACGGCACAGAGTGGCAAGGAACGGCTGAGGCCCTGGCCTATGTTCATGGCTAGTGGTTCAGCTTCACCTGAGGATGGAAGCACTCATCCTCCCGCTAGAAAACTGAAAAGAGTTAAGATAGCAAAAGTACAGCAAAGAACTGTGCGTTCTTCTAAATCACAAATCCCCAAGGAGAGTCCAATTGTGTCCGTTGCAATGCCTGACCTTCCCAACACTGGACGGGAAGAGATGGCGCCTTCCACCATTTGCACACCCCCTGCAAGTGCTGAAAGGAGCACCCACAGTCCAGGTCCTGATAGTCAAATTGAAGATGTCACTGTTGAAGTACACCAGGATGAGGATATGGGTGTTGCTGGCGCTGGGGAGGAAATTGAGAAGGAGGATTTTGATGGTGAGGTGGTTTGTTTGAGTCAGGCACCCGGGGAGACACCTGTTGTCCGTGGGATGAATAGGGCCATTGACATGCCTGGTCAAATTACAAAAAAAAATCACCTCTTCGGTGTGGAATTATTTTAACACAAATGCGGACAACAGGTGTCAAGCCATGTGTTGCCTTTGTCAAGCTGTAATAAGTAGGGGTAAGGACGTTAACCACCTCGGAACATACTCCCTGATACGTTACCTGCAGCGCATTCATCATAAGTCAGTGACAAGTTCAAAAACTTTGGATGACAGAGGAAGTCCACTGACCACTAAATCCCTTCCTCTTGTAACCAAGCTCCTGCAAACCACACCACCAACTCCCTCAGTGTCAATTTCCTCCTTACACAGGAAAGCCAATAGTCCTGCAGGCCATGTCACTGGCAAGTCTGACGAGTCCCCTCCTGCCTGGTATTCCTCCGATGCATCCTTGAGTGTAACGCCTACTGCTGCTGGCGCTGCTGTTGTTGCTGCTGGGAGTCGATCGTCATCCCAGAGGGGAAGTCTGAAGACCACTTGTACTACTTTCAGTAAGCAATTGACTGTCCAACAGTCCTTTGCGAGGAAGATGAAATATCACAGCAGTCATCCTGCTGCAAAGCGGATAACTCAGGCCTTGGCAGCCTGGGCGGTGAGAAACGTGTGTCCGGTATCCATCGTTAAATCACAGGCAACTAGACACTTGATTGAGGTACTGTGTCCCCGGTACCAAATACCATCTAGGTTCCATTTCTCTAGGCAGGCGATACCGAAAATGTACACAGACGTCAGAAAAAGAGTCACCAGTGTCCTAAAAAATGCAGTTGTACCCAATGTCCACTTAACCACGGACATGTGGACAAGTGGAGCAGGGCAGACTCAGGACTATATGACTGTGACAGCCCACTGGGTAGATGTATTGCCTCCCGCAGCAAGAACAGCAGCGGCGGCACCAGTAGCAGCATCTCGCAAACGCCAACTCGTTCCTAGGCAGGCTACGCTTTGTATCACCGCTTTTCATAAGAGGCACACAGCTGACAACCTCTTACGGAAACTGAGGAACATCATTGCAGAATGGCTTACCCCAATTGGACTCTCCTGGGGATTTGTGACATCGGACAACGCCAGCAATATTGTGCGTGCATTACATCTGGGCAAATTTCAGCACGTCCCATGTTTTGCACATACAATTAATTTGGTGGTGCAGAATTATTTAAAAAACGACAGGGGCGTGCAAGAGATGCTGTCGGTGGCCCGAAGAATTGCGGGCCACTTTCGGCATTCAGCCACCGCGTGCACCAGCAAACACTCCTGAACCTGCCCTGCCATCATCTGAAGCAAGAGGTGGTAACGAGGTGGAATTCAGCCCTCTATATGCTTCAGAGGATGGAGGAGCGGCAAAAGGCCATTCAAGCCTATACATCTGCCTACGATATAGGCAAAGGAGGGGGAATGCACCTGACTCAAGCGCAGTGGAGAATGATTTCAACGTTGCGCAAGGTTCTGCAACCCTTTGAACTTGCCACACGTGAAGTCAGTTCAGACACTACCAGCCGGAGTCAGGTCATTCCCCTCATCAGGCTTTTGCAGAAGAAACTGAAGACATTGAAGGAGGAGCTAAAACAGAGCGATTCCGCTAGGCATGTGGGACTTGTGGATGGAGCCCTTAATTCGCTTAACCAGGATTCACGGGTGGTCAATCTGTTGAAATCAGAGCACTACATTTTGGCCACCGTGCTCGATCCTAGATTTAAAACCTACGTTGGATCTCTCTTTCCGGCAGACACAAGTCTGCAGAGGTTCAAAGACCTGCTGGTGAGAAAATTGTCAAGTCAAGCGGAACGTGACCCGTCAACAGCTCCTCCTTCACATTCTCCCGCAACTGGTGGAGCGAGGAAAAGGCTAAGAATTCCGAGCCCACCCGCTGGCGGTGATGCAGGGCAGTCTGGAACGAGTGCTGACATCTGGTCCGGACTGAAGGACCTGCCAACGATTACTGACGTGTCGTCTACTGTCACTGCATATGGATTCTCTCACCATTAAAAGAATGGTGGAGGATTATATGAGTGACCGCATCCAAGTAGGCACGTCAGACAGTCCGTACGTATACTGGCAGGAAAAAGAGGCAATTTGGAGGCCCTTGCTGAAACTGGCTTTATTTTACCTAAGTTGCCCACCCTCCAGTGTGTACTCCGAAAGAGTGTTTAGTGCAGCCGCTCACCTTGTCAGCAATCGGCGTACGAGGTTAATAATCTGTGAGGAGGGGGATGTACACGGTGAAAGGGGTGAGGAATCAGACGATGAGGAGGAGGTGGACATCTTGCCTCTGTAGAGCCAGTTTGTGCAAGGAGAGATTGATTGCTTCTTTTTTGGTGGGGGCCCAAACCAACCAGTCATTTCAGAAACAGTTGTGTGGCAGACCCTGTCGCTGAAATGATGGAGTTGTTAAAGTGTGCATGTCCTGTTTATACAACATAAGGGTGGGTGGGAGGGCCCAAGGACAATTCCATCTTGCACCTCTTTTTTCTTTCATTTTTCTTTGCATCATGTGCTGTTTGGGGACTATTTTTTTGAAGTGCCATCCTGCCTGACACTGCAGTGCCACTCCTAGATGGGCCAGGTGTTTGTGTCGGCCACTTGTGTCACTTAGCTTATCCATCCAGTGACCTTGGTGCACCTCTTTTTTTCTTTGCATAATGTGCTGTTTGGGGACAATTTTTTTGAAGTGCCATCCTGCCTGACACTGCAGTGCCACTCCTAGATGGGCCAGGTGTTTGTGTCGGCCAATTGGGTCGCTTAGCTTAGTCATCCAGCGACCTCGGTGCAAATTTTAGGATTAAAAATAATATTGTGAGGTGTGAGGTGTTCAGAATAGACTGAAAATGAGTGGAAATTATGGTTATTGAGGTTAATAATACTATGGGATCAAAATGACCCCCAAATTCTATGATTTAAGCTGTTTTTGAAGGGTTTTTGTAAAAAACACCCGAATCCAAAACACACCCGAATCCGACAAAAATTTTCAGGGAGGTTTTGCCAAAACGCGTCCGAATCCAAAACATGGCCGCGGAACCGAATCCAAAACCAAAACACAAAACCCGAAAAATTTCCGGTGCACATCACTAATCATAAGTAATTACTGAGGTCACAGAGGCTTTATTACAGCATAAGGTATTAAGTACTGAGGTCATAGAGGCAATATAACATCTATGCTGCAGTAAGTAAGTACTGAGATCACACAAGTATTATTGCATCCTATACAGCAGTAAGTACTGAGGTCACGGAGGCATTATTGCATCATTTACTGCATTAAGTACTGAGGTCACAAAGTCATTAATGCAGCCTATACAGCAGTAAATACTGAGGTTACAGTGAGATTACAGCCTATATAGTAGTAAGTACTGAGGTCACAGAGGCATTATTGCAACATATTCTCTAGTGCAGCGGTGGCCAACCTGTGGCTCTTGAGCTCTTTCTTTATTCAAATGTGGTAAGTCACGTGACCACAGCAGATCTGGAAACTGCTGCACAGAAACTGCCAGACAGTCAGCAGCAGCACTACAGGGACTGTGAACTGAGAGAGCCAGATACTAGGGGTGAGACACCCACTGGCAAACAGAGGACACATAAGGGGCTGCTGCAATGGCACTAGGTATATTTTCGGGGGGGCTGTAGTGACACATGAGGGTCCTGGCAGGAGTGACATAGGAGAGTGCTGGCGGGAGTCAGTGGCGCACCCAGGGGGGGGGGGGGGGGGTGTTCCGAGCACCCAGAAACCCCCCTCCACTTTTTTTTTTTTTTTAGCTGCATGAGTATTATTAATGGCTGTCTAGCGTCCTCTGCAGCCTGCTGTCTTCCTGGTGGCACTTGTAAGTTCAATAAAAGTTTACTTTATTTTAATTATAGTACATATATATCCATGTGCATACATATATACACATGTATATACATACATACATACATATAAACACACACACATATGATATATATATATATATATATATATATACATGTGTATATATATGTGTACTGTATGTGTGTGTATATATATATATATATATATATGCATGTTTAATATGCTATGTATATGTATGTGTGTGTGTGTGTGTGTATGTATATGTATATATCTCCTATATAATAGCCCAGATCTGTGACTTTGTGACTCATTTGCTAACGCTGGGCGGAGTCACAACACTGGGCGGAGTTAGTCAAATGAGTCACAGATCTGGGCAAATCTATAGGAGACTAGGAGCAGAAGCAGATAGTATGGGCATGGCACAGGCAGGGGTGCATACCTTCCAGCTTTCTTCAGGTAGACAGGGGTGCATACCTTCCAGCGACGAAAAGGGGGCGTGACAAACAAAAAGGTGGCGTGGCTTTGTAAAGATGTGCCCTGCGGGCACATCAGCAGCGCTGTGTGCGTGGCGGCGGCGGGTGTCCGGTGCAGGGATTACCCTTTTCCCTGCACCGGACCAGAGGCTGCGGAGGGGTTTGAATGTTGGCGCCCTCCGGGAGCCAATCGCGGCTCCCGGAGCGGCGGCCAATCAGGGAAAGACGCGGCGAGCCACTCGGCGCTCGCCGCGTCATAGGCCCCGCCCCCGGCGTCTGACGTTGGACGCCGGGCGGGAGGAGGATGAGAGGCCCGCGCGCAGGAGCGCGAAGAGGACGACGGCGCGGACGGAGAAGGAAGACGACGTGCGGGAGAAGGAGAGACCGCGTGCGCGGAAGAGCGCGGAAGACGACGCCGCAGGAAGAAGACGACGACGGCCGCGGGGAGAAGGGCTCCGGTGGCCGCTGAAGAGGCCGGAAGACGTCGGGCCCCGGGAAGAAGATGTCCAGCGGTGGCTGGACGCGGAGCAGCGGAGGCGGCGCCGCTGGCCAGGACGGGTCAGCGGCTGAAGAGGGCACCGAAGATCCCTGGAGCAGGTGAGGCCTCAGTGAGGCAACTTCACCCCCTCCCTTTTCCTCCCTCGACCACCAGGGACGGGCACTAGGCCCGAGGGCACAAGTCAGGCACTAGGCCTGTGGCGCAGCTAGGAGATTGGGGGTCATTTTCTGATTAGGTGGTTTGGGCATTAGGCCCAAGCCACCCTACCCCTGCGGCACCAGTCAGGCGGGCACTAGGCCCGGGGGCATATCAGGCAATAGGCCTGTGGGACAGTTAGAGGGCATTAGGCCCTAGTGTATTTTGGCCGAGTAGGTACATATAAGGTGACCCTGGGCACAAGGCCCAGGTCACCCAACGGGCAGCAAGTTAGGCGGGCGCTAGGCCCGTGGGCGAAGTCAGGCCTCCGGCCTGTGTGCAGTTAGGGGGCGCTAGGCCCAGCGAATCAGTGTTTCCCCGAGGTGAGTACAGGTGGCCCTGGGCGCTAGGCCCAGGCCACCCTGAGGTATTTAGGTGGGTAGGCCGTGCGGTGCTCACCCCCTTCCAACGGCAGGTAGGGATTAACAAGGGACAGCACCGTTTCATGTTGTAATTCCGATAGTGTGATGTATGTTGTTACCGTGCAGGGCAAAGTGTATGTGTTGTTTAAGTTGTGCATAGTTGTGTCGCACCACCCACACGAGCTAGTTTGAGGGCTCTGTTTATGTAGCTAGTGTAGCGGATGCACACTAGGTTAGAGTTAGGCCCTGCACGGCTGTTTCTCTTTGCCTCCTTACAGGGACCTGTAAGTGGAGAAGATCGGAGTGCAAGACTTGTGACGGTGAGTAGCATCCGTGTACGTTTGTCCCTTGTCTGTCCCCGAGCGCCGGAGTCGGGATTGCTCACGGACGTGAGAATCCTTTCATCACACTACGTGCGAAAGCGCGAGTGTGGGAAATCTGGGTGGCTGAGGCTTTGTGACGGTGATGACCATTCACCCAACCGGTGAAGGTCGCGGTCACCCCTGGGGTATCCCCTGTTCCAGTGGAAGAAGGGTCGATACCCCCTTTAATGTAAACCATTCTCCCCTCAGCTCGGTCGTCGGTCAGCTCCGAGAGGGAATCGCCGTGTCCGGATCCGACTGAAGATTTCCAGGTCCGTTGGAGGTTCCGGTACCTGAAGGTGAGAGAGAGCGGCGCCTGGTGAGTACAGAGTCTACACCTGCACGGCAGCAGGCACCACACGCACCGCAGGCCCACCTCTCACAGCTTCACGGGAGGGCCCCCGTTTTCGTCAGTGAGGGGGCATGCCCAGTGCTCTGTGAGCTGCTGGCATGCCTCCAGGGTTGGATTATGAGTCCGGGGAGCCCAGGGCACTTGAGACAGGGGAGCCCTATCTAATTGCTGTGACTGCTGTGGGTTGGGGGCGTGGCCTAATCGCGCCAGTGTGGCCACGCCCCCTTATGCAAATTCTGGGAATTTTTTTTTTATATGGAATTTTGGCCCCTCAGCTAGGGCTACATCCAGAGGAGGTGGTCGCTCCCCCCTACACACCCGCACAGGCAGAAGAAAGCAGGCAGACTGCTGCCTCCCTGCAACACCACAGACCTGCCAACACGCAGCAGCGTGTGCTGACTGTAGCACAATGCTGCCGCTGTGCTGGCAGGACAGGGGAGCTTCTGAGCTGGGACAGAGCTACCCCAGCCGGGGGGCCCCTTAAAACTGTGGGACCCATGGTACGTACCCCCTGCCCCCCCCCCCCTTTAATCCGGCTCTGCTGCCGGAACCCCGGGACACTTGGGAGGTATGGGAGTGTGTGAGGGGGTATGCTGGACAGACAGATGGGCACCAGCACACTGTGTGCTTGACCCCCCACATCAGCATACTCTTTGGCGCGGAGAAGCGTAACTTTCTAGCACACTCCACGCTTCTTAGCTGCAGTTTTGTGGGGCACCTGCCGCTGTGCAGGTTCCATACTGCCTCTGTTATCTCCAGCCCCGGCAACCCCACCGCTACCTGCAGTGCTGCCACCCGCAGTGAGGTGCACCCAGCTCCTTCACACACTTTAGCCAGCGGGTAGCACTGCAGAAGTCCGAGCTGCTTGCAGGCTCTGACCTACTCCTCCCTCCAGCCGCAGCATCTCCTGGGAGCTAACCAGTCACTCCCAGCCTCCACTTACCACAGTGCCCGGCAGCCACGCGAGGTCCGCACCGCGTACATGCTATGACCCCCTCCTCCCTCCAGCTGCAGCGTCTCCTGGAAGCTAACCAGTCACTCCCAGTCTCCCCTTACCACAGTGCCCGGCAGCTGCACGAGGTCTGCGGTGTGTGACTGAGGAGGGGAGAGGGATGCGGACGGGCAGAGGAAGCAGGACTCCAGCCTGAGAGAGTCAGCCATACCAAGTCTCCACCAGCAGCAGATCCCAACAGGTTGGAGTGGAACAGCAGCAGCCAGCAGCAGTGACTCCGGTAACACACATCTGTCTGTCACCACTGTTTTTTCCCTGATACCAATCTCTCCCATGCCCTGTGTTCTGTCATGTCCCTGTCACCCCTGGCCTTGCCCTGTCACCCTTATCCTGGCCCTTTCACTCTTATGCTGGCCCTGTTACCCCTATCCTGGCCCTGTCACCCCTGTGTTTGCCCTGTCAACCCTATACTGGCCTTGTCACCCCTGTCCTGGTCCTGCCACCCCTACCCTGGCCCTGTCACCCCTATCCTGTCCCTGTAATTTCTGTCCTAGCCCCGTCGCCCCTGTCCTGGGCCCCGTCACCCCTGTCCTGGACCCGTCACCCCTGTCCTGGACCCGTCACCCCTGTTCTGACACTGTCACCCCTGTCCTGGCCCCGTCACCCCTGTCCTTGCCCCGTCACCCCTGTCCTGGCCCCGTCACCCCTGTCCTGACCCCGTCACCCCTGTCCTGACCCTGTCACCCCTGTCCTGGCCCCGTCACCCCTGTCCTGGTCCCTTCACCCCTGTTCTGACACTGTCACCCCTGTCCTGACCCCGTCACCCCTGTCCTGACCCTGTCACCCCTGTCCTGGCCCTGTTACTGCATGCCCTCCAACTACCTTTTTGGCAGGTACAGTACCCGCAGCGCCTCCAGACCCCCCCCCCAATGCACCACACCTCCGCACCTTCCCCTCCACCACATGCGGCACTCCACCCCTCCCCCACATGCTGTGCCTCCAGACCCCCTACACCACCCGTGGCTCCCACTCCTACGCCCCTCCCCCACCCACAGCACCTCCAGACCCCCTCCACCATCCACCCCCCATATATGTCTCACCCCCATACCCTACACCCATCCGCAACATCCCTGCACCTCTCCCACCCATGGCACCCCTGCCACTCCCCCACCTACAGTGCCTCCGGACCCCTCCCCCATCTGCAGCCCCCACTCCTCTGCCCCTCCCCCACCCGCAGCACCTCCCGACCCTTCCCCATCCGGGCACCCCCCCGCTTCCACCCCCCCTCCACCCGCAGCATCTACAGACACCCTCCCCCATCCGCAGCCCCCCCCCCGCACCCACTACATTATGTACATCGTGTCACAACTGAGGGCCTGAGCTGACGGGAGGCAGCCTCAGTTGTAGGGGCTGAGATGTACCGGAACCTGGGAGGTTGTATCAGACCCCTGGACATGTAAGTAACATGAATAATAACTGCCCGAAGGCGTGACCACGACAACTTAGATAAAAGTCAATGATGTTTATTATGACAACTCCGCATCACAGCAGCAATAAAAGAAAACGTAAAAGTCAGCAAAGAATAAATACAGTTCCTGAGTACTACAGCATGGCAGGAGCCACAGGGCACTGGTAGTGTGAGATAGTTCTTATGATCTTCTAGATGGAAAGTCCTTACCAGGCCCGGCTGTAGCAATGGAGATAACCCAGGATTATACCAGCTGGTGTTCCAGGAAGAGCTGGGTTGCTGAAGGTAAAACAGCTGCTGTGGATACTGGCTGGAACCAGACTGTTGTTAGCACGGAGTGGATACTGGCTGGAACCAGTTAAATAATAAATGAACTTTGGGAGCGATGAAATGTGAACTGAAATGTAGAACTTGAGAGCGGAGAAATAATAATTCCGGTGGAGAGTGGTAAAGTGTAGAAAGGACACCGGCCCTTTAAGGGAAGCTGTACTCTGCTGGAAGCTGAGGCTGGAAGCAGGTAGTGTTGTAGCTGGAAACAGATGAATCCACAATGGATTGGAGAGTCAGGCTACACCGCAGGTGGAATGCTGGTGCGGGTCTCTATGGTGGAAGTCTTGAGACAGGAGCTGGAACCTGGAAGACAATCATAGAAGAGAGACAAACAGGAACTAGGTTTGACAACCAAAGCACTGACGTCTTCCTTGCTCAGGTACAGCTTACTTATACCTGCAGCAAGGAAGGGGTTGGCTAGGCAATTATGCAAATCAACAACACAGACAGCAGATTGGTGGAAATGATCAGATGACAGAATCCAAGATGGCTGCGCCCATGCAGACACTTGGAGGGAAGTTTGGTTTGTAATCCATGTGGTCTGGGAAACAGTAATGGCGGCGCCGGCCACCGGAGACAGGAGACGCCAGGCTGATAGATGCACATTTAACCACGCGGGCACAGCGGAGGCCGCGGCTGATGAAAAGACCACTCTGTATGTGGAAACTCAGGAACAGCGGAATCCGGTCCTGGAACGCTGAGCCCGCCTTAGGAGGCATCTGAAGGGTAAGTAATGGCGTCCAGATACCCGGATCGTGACAGCACCCCCCCCTTTAGGAGTGGCCCCAGGACACTTCTTAGGCTTTAAAGGAAACTTTGCGTGGAAATTTCGGACCAAGGCAGGAGCATGGACGTCAGAGGCATTGGTCCAAGAGCGTTCTTCAGGACCATAGCCCTTCCAGTCAATGAGATACTGAAGTTGACCGTAACGGTGACGTGAGTCCAGGATCTTGGCCACTTCATACTCAACGCCTCGTTGAGTTTGGACTTTCGGAGTTGGTGGAAGTGAGGAATGAAACCGATTCAAGATTAGCGGTTTCAACAGGGAAACATGGAATGTCCTGGGTATTTTTAAGAAGGGAGGTAACTGGAGTCTGTAAGCAACAGGATTGATGACTTGATCAATTTTGAAAGGACCGATGTAGCGAGGTGCAAACTTCATACTGGGAACTCTTAACCTCAAATTCTTCGTGGATAACCATACCCGATCACCCACCTTGAGAGCAGGAACTGCTCGACGCTTCTTATCCGCAAACTTCTTGTACCTGAACGATGCCTTGAGCAGAGCTGATCGTACGCTCTTCCAGATATTGGCAAACTGATGCAAGGTGATATCCACTGCGGGAACAGAAGTTGCTGGAAGCGGTTGGAACTCAGGGACTTTAGGGTGGAATCCAAAGTTGGTGAAGAATGGTGTTGAAGAAGATGAAGAATGATACTGGTTGTTATGACAGAACTCGGCCCAGGGAAGTAATTGAACCCAGTCATCTTGAGAGGAGGACACATAGATGCGGAGGAAGGCCTCCAAGTCCTGATTCACCCTCTCAGTTTGACCATTGGTCTGAGGATGGTAAGCCGTGGAAAACTTTAACTTGACTTGGAGGACTTGACATAAACTTCGCCAGAATTTGGCTGTGAATTGAACTCCTCGATCTGAGATAATTTCTTCTGGAAGACCGTGGAGTCGGAAGATCTCTTGTATGAATACTTGAGCCAACTTGGAAGCTGACGGAAGACCGGTGAGAGGAATGAAGTGTGCCATCTTGGTGAACCGGTCAACTACCACCCAGATGGTATTGAACTTGTTGCACATGGGCAAATCTGTAATAAAATCCATCGACAAATGGGTCCATGGTCGACGGGGAACAGATAGTGGAACCAGTTGCCCCGCAGGCGACTGGCGGGATACTTTATGTTGAGCACACTTTGGGCAAGATGCAATAAACTCCAAAACGTCCTTTTTCAGAGTTGGCCACCAATAGGACCTAGAGATAAACTCCAGGGTTTTTTGGATACCTGTATGTCCGGCAAAACGGGAAGCATGGGCCCAATGCATGAGCTTCTTCCTTAGTGTCGGCTTCACAAAACTTTTCCCTGATGGGGGCGTAGAGTCCATATCTACCGTGGAGAATGCCAACGGATTTATAATAGGATGCTTGTCTGAAGACTCTGACTCATTTTCTTGCTCCCATGAGCGGGAAAGGGCATCGGCCTTGCGATTCTGAGAGCCCGGACAGAACTGGAGTTTAAAGTCGAACCTGGAAAAGAAAAGTGCCCATCTGGCCTGACGAGGGTTGAGACATTGTGCGCCTTTTAGATATAGAAGGTTCTTGTGGTCTGTAAGGATGGTGATTGAATGAGAAGCTCCCTCCAACAGATATCTCCACTCCTCTAGAGCGAGCTTGATGGCTAGCAACTCCTGGTCGCCAATGGCATAGTTGCGCTCCGCTGGGGAGAACTTCCGTGAGAAGAAACTGCAAGGATGTAAATGACCATCTTTAGCCCTCTGAGATAACACCGCTCCTACTCCAACGGAGGAGGCATCCACCTCTAAGATGAAAGGAGAGTCGATGTCAGGCTGTTTCAGGACAGGTGCAGAGATGAACCTCTGTTTTAAAAGATGAAAAGCTTGCATGGCTTCTTCAGACCACTTGGACGGGTTAGCACCCTTCTTGGTGAAAGCAGTAATAGGCGCCACAATGGTGGAAAAGTCTCGTATAAACTTTCGGTAATAATTGGCGAACCCTAAGAACCTCTGGACCCCTTTGAGGGTTAAGGGTACCGGCCAATTCTGGATTGCTTGTAGTTTCTCAGGATCCATCTCTAGTCCGGAACCGGACACAATGTACCCTAGAAACGGAATGGACTTGACTTCAAAGACGCATTTCTCTAATTTGCAGTAGAGATGATTGACACGGAGACGGGACAGAACCTCCTTTACCCAGAAACGATGTTCCTCTAAATCGTTGGCAAAAATGAGGATATCATCTAGATAGACCACGACATGACGGTATAGAATGTCTCTGAAGATCTCATTGACGCAATGCTGGAAGACAGCTGGAGCATTGCTCAATCCGAAGGGCATGACGAGGTACTCATAATGTCCGTCACGGGTGTTAAATGCGGTCTTCCACTCGTCACCCTCACGGATCCGGATGAGATTGTATGCACCTCTCAGGTCCAGCTTTGTAAAGATGGTAGCTCCGCTAACTCTGTCAAAGAGCTCAGTAATCAGGGGTAAAGGATAGCGGTTCTTGATGGTAATGTCGTTCAAACCTCTGTAGTCGATGCACGGCCGCAGACCACCATCTTTCTTCTTTACAAAAAAGAAGCCTGCGCCGGCTGGAGAAGAAGAAGGTCGAATGAACCCCTTTGCTAGGTTCTCTTTAATGTATTCCTCCATAGAATGTGTCTCGGGGAGAGACAACGGATAAGTTCGGCCTCGAGGTGGAACCTTCCCTGGAACGAGATCAATCGGGCAGTCCCATTCTCTATGAGGAGGAAGGATATCAGCAGAAGCTTTACTGAACACATCCGTGAAATCTTGATATGGAGGAGGTGGAACATCAGACGACCTGGGGGAGGAAGAACAGACAGGCAACACTTTAAACAAACATGTCTTAGTACAGGAGGAACCCTATGCCAGGATTTGCGTAGTCGTCCAATCAATTGTAGGATTGTGAAGACGGAGCCATGGAAGGCCCAGGACCACAGGATGTGTGGCTCTTGGAATCACTAAAAATGAAATAAGTTCGGAATGAAGAACTCCCACTCTCAGACGAACTGGTAGAGTCCTTAGAGAAATAACTGTATCAAAAATTTTACTGCCATCCACAGCAGTTAAGGAAAAGGACGAAGGAAGTCTCTCGGTGGGTAGGGACCACCGTTTAACATAGGCTTCAGTAATAAAGTTCCCAGCTGCTCCGGAATCCAGGAGGGCAATGACGTTCTGATAACGTTGAGCAACTTGAAGCGAGACTGGGAGGTTACAATCTTGAGGAGATGGAGAGGAGATCATTACTCCTAGCCGGCCCTCTCCTTGGCGAGCTAGGATTTGGAGTTTCCCGGACGTTTGGGACAGGCATTAATGGTGTGAGACGGAGCTGCACAATACAGACAGAGAAACTCGGAGAGACGTCTTCGGCGCTCAGCAGGAGTTAAACGGGAACGGCCAATTTGCATGGGTTCATCTGTAGTTGGTGACAGTTGGCGAGGAGGAGGAGTAGAAGATTTTGGAGCAGATGATCTTCCACGCTCAGTTGCTCTCTCTCTGAAACGCAAGTCAACTTTCGTACAAAGTGAGATTAGCTCATCTAACTTGGAGGGTAAGTCTCTGGTAGCTAACTCATCTTTAATACGCTCGGATAAACCATGCCAGAATGCAGCATACAGGGCCTCGTCGTTCCATGCCAGTTCGGATGCCAGGATCTGGAACTGTATAAGATATTGTCCTACAGTACGTGATTCCTGGCGTAAACGGAGAATCTCAGACGAAGCTGAAGTTACCCGGCCTGGCTCGTCGAAGATGCGCCTGAATGTTGACACAAATGCAGTGTAAGAAGATAGCAGGGTGTCGGACCTCTCCCATAACGGTGATGCCCAATCAAGGGCTGAGCCACTGAGAAGAGAAATAATGTAGGCAATTTTTGTACGGTCACTGGGAAAATTGCCAGGTTGTAGCTCAAACTGAATCTCACACTGGTTGAGAAATCCCCTGCAGAATCTTGGAGATCCGTCAAATTTTGCTGGCGTTGGAAGATGAAGACGTGGAGCAGAAATGGGTAAGGTGGGTGGGG
Source organism: Pseudophryne corroboree (assembly GCF_028390025.1). Taxonomy (NCBI): domain Eukaryota; kingdom Metazoa; phylum Chordata; class Amphibia; order Anura; family Myobatrachidae; genus Pseudophryne; species Pseudophryne corroboree. Next base: position 119,231,822 of record NC_086455.1, on the reverse strand, counting down.
TTATAGCTGGAGTCACTGTGGTTGACGCACCAGACGCGCCTGATCCACGGAGAGTTGTCTGAATCCCATCCAGCCGAGTAGAGAGATCCTGGAGACAGCGGATGATGTGGCCCTGTGCAGCCTCCTGATGTTCTAGTCGGGCTGCCAGTTCTTGCATCGGCCTGGCCGCTTGATCCTGGTCTCCGGCTGGATTCATTAGGTCAGTGCTTACTGTCACAACTGAGGGCCTGAGCTGACGGGAGGCAGCCTCAGTTGTAGGGGCTGAGATGTACCGGAACCTGGGAGGTTGTATCAGACCCCTGGACATGTAAGTAACATGAATAATAACTGCCCGAAGGCGTGACCACGACAACTTAGATAAAAGTCAATGATGTTTATTATGACAACTCCGCATCACAGCAGCAATAAAAGAAAACGTAAAAGTCAGCAAAGAATAAATACAGTTCCTGAGTACTACAGCATGGCAGGAGCCACAGGGCACTGGTAGTGTGAGATAGTTCTTATGATCTTCTAGATGGAAAGTCCTTACCAGGCCCGGCTGTAGCAATGGAGATAACCCAGGATTATACCAGCTGGTGTTCCAGGAAGAGCTGGGTTGCTGAAGGTAAAACAGCTGCTGTGGATACTGGCTGGAACCAGACTGTTGTTAGCACGGAGTGGATACTAGAGATGAGCGGGTTCGGTTTCTCTGAAACCGAACCCGCACGAACTTCATGTTTTTTTCACGGGTCCGAGCAGACTCGGATCCTCCCGCCTTGCTCGGTTAACCCGAGCGCGCCCGAACGTCATCACGACGCTGTCGGATTCTCGCGAGACTCGGATTCTATATAAGGAGCCGCGCGTCGCCGCCATTTTCACACGTGCATTGAGATTGATAGGGAGAGGACGTGGCTGGCGTCCTCTCCATTAGAAATTAGATTAGAAGAGAGAGAGAGATTGTGCAGAGTCAGACAGAGTTTACCACAGTGACCAGTGCAGTTGTTGTTAGTTAACTTTTATTTATTTTAATATATCCGTTCTCTGCTATATCCGTTCTCTGCCTGAAAAAAAACGATACACAGCAGCAGCCAGTCACACAGTGTGACTCAGTCTGTGTGCACTCAGCTCAGCCCAGTGTGCTGCACATCAATGTATAAAAGGCAAAGCTTATAATAATTGTGGGGGAGACTGGGGAGCACTGCAGGTTGTTATAGCAGGAGCCCCCAGGAGTACATAATATTATATTAATTTAAAATTAAACAGTGCACACTTTTGCTGCAGGAGTGCCACTGCCAGTGTGACTAGTGGTGACCAGTGCCTGACCACCAGTATAGTAGTATATTGTTGTATGTATTGTATACTATCTCTTTATCAACCAGTCTATATTAGCAGCAGACACAGTACAGTGCGGTAGTTCACGGCTGTGGCTACCTCTGTGTCGGCAGTCGGAACTCGGCAGGCAGTCCGTCCATCCATAATTGTATTACAATATATACCACCTAACCGTGGTATTTTTTTTTCTTTCTTTATACCGTCGTCATAGTGTCATACTAGTTGTTACGAGTATACTACTATCTCTTTATCAACCAGTGTACAGTGCGGTAGTTCACGGCTGTGGCTACCTCTGTGTCGGCAGTCGGCAGGCAGTCCGTCCATCCATAATTGTATTATTATTATAATATATACCACCTAACCGTGGTTTTTTTTTCATTCTTTATACCGTCATAGTGTCATACTAGTTGTTACGAGTATACTACTATCTCTTTATCAACCAGTGTACAGTGCGGTAGTTCACGGCTGTGGCTACCTCTGTGTCGGCAGTCGGCAGGCAGTCCGTCCATCCATAATTGTATTATTATTATAATATATACCACCTAACCGTGGTTTTTTTTTCATTCTTTATACCGTCATAGTGTCATACTAGTTGTTACGAGTATACTACTATCTCTTTATCAACCAGTGTACAGTGCGGTAGTTCACGGCTGTGGCTACCTCTGTGTCGGCAGGCAGTCCGTCCATCCATAATTGTATTATTATTATAATATATACCACCTAACCGTGGTTTTTTTTTCATTCTTTATACCGTCATAGTGTCATACTAGTTGTTACGAGTATACTACTATCTCTTTATCAACCAGTGTACAGTGCGGTAGTTCACGGCTGTGGCTACCTCTGTGTCGGCAGTCGGCAGGCAGTCCGTCCATCCATAATTGTATTATTATTATAATATATACCACCTAACCGTGGTTTTTTTTTCATTCTTTATACCGTCGTCATAGTGTCATACTAGTTGTTACGAGTATACTACTATCTCTTTATCAACCAGTGTACAGTGCGGTAGTTCACGGCTGTGGCTACCTCTGTGTCGGCAGTCGGCAGGCAGTCCGTCCATCCATAATTGTATTATTATTATAATATATACCACCTAACCGTGGTTTTTTTTTCATTCTTTATACCGTCGTCATAGTGTCATACTAGTTGTTACGAGTATACTACTATCTCTTTATCAACCAGTGTACAGTGCGGTAGTTCACGGCTGTGGCTACCTCTGTGTCGGCAGTCGGCAGGCAGTCCGTCCATCCATAATTGTATTATTATTATAATATATACCACCTAACCGTGGTTTTTTTTTCATTCTTTATACCGTCGTCATAGTGTCATACTAGTTGTTACGAGTATACTACTATCTCTTTATCAACCAGTGTACAGTGCGGTAGTTCACGGCTGTGGCTACCTCTGTGTCGGCAGTCGGCAGGCAGTCCGTCCATCCATAATTGTATTATTATTATAATATATACCACCTAACCGTGGTTTTTTTTTCATTCTTTATACCGTCGTCATAGTGTCATACTAGTTGTTACGAGTATACTACTATCTCTTTATCAACCAGTGTACAGTGCGGTAGTTCACGGCTGTGGCTACCTCTGTGTCGGCAGTCGGCAGTCGGCAGGCAGTCCGTCCATCCATAATTGTATTATTATTATAATATATACCACCTAACCGTGGTTTTTTTTTCATTCTTTATACCGTCGTCATAGTGTCATACTAGTTGTTACGAGTATACTACTATCTCTTTATCAACCAGTGTACAGTGCGGTAGTTCACGGCTGTGGCTACCTCTGTGTCGGCAGTCGGCAGGCAGTCCGTCCATCCATAATTGTATTATTATTATAATATATACCACCTAACCGTGGTTTTTTTTTCATTCTTTATACCGTCGTCATAGTGTCATACTAGTTGTTACGAGTATACTACTATCTCTTTATCAACCAGTGTACAGTGCGGTAGTTCACGGCTGTGGCTACCTCTGTGTCGGCAGTCGGCAGGCAGTCCGTCCATCCATAATTGTATTATTATTATAATATATACCACCTAACCGTGGTTTTTTTTTCATTCTTTATACCGTCATAGTGTCATACTAGTTGTTACGAGTATACTACTATCTCTTTATCAACCAGTGTACAGTGCGGTAGTTCACGGCTGTGGCTACCTCTGTGTCGGCAGTCGGCAGGTATCCAATACTAGTATCCAATCCATCCATCTCCATTGTTTACCTGAGGTGCCTTTTAGTTCTGCCTATAAAATATGGAGAACAAAAAAGTTGAGGTTCCAAAATTAGGGAAAGATCAAGATCCACTTCCACCTCGTGCTGAAGCTGCTGCCACTAGTCATGGCCGAGACGATGAAATGCCAGCAACGTCGTCTGCCAAGGCCGATGCCCAATGTCATAGTACAGAGCATGTCAAATCCAAAACACCAAATATCAGAAAAAAAAGGACTCCAAAACCTAAAATAAAATTGTCGGAGGAGAAGCGTAAACTTGCCAATATGCCATTTACCACACGGAGTGGCAAGGAACGGCTGAGGCCCTGGCCTATGTTCATGGCTAGTGGTTCAGCTTCACATGAGGATGGAAGCACTCAGCCTCTCGCTAGAAAACTGAAAAGACTCAAGCTGGCAAAAGCACCGCAAAGAACTGTGCGTTCTTCGAAATCCCAAATCCACAAGGAGAGTCCAATTGTGTCGGTTGCGATGCCTGACCTTCCCAACACTGGAGGTGAAGAGCATGCGCCTTCCACCATTTGCACGCCCCCTGCAAGTGCTGGAAGGAGCACCCGCAGTCCAGTTCCTGATAGTCAGATTGAAGATGTCAGTGTTGAAGTACACCAGGATGAGGAGGATATGGGTGTTGCTGGCGCTGGGGAGGAAATTGACCAGGAGGATTCTGATGGTGAGGTGGTTTGTTTAAGTCAGGCACCCGGGGAGACACCTGTTGTCCGTGGGAGGAATATGGCCGTTGACATGCCAGGTGAAAATACCAAAAAAATCAGCTCTTCGGTGTGGAGGTATTTCACCAGAAATGCGGACAACAGGTGTCAAGCCGTGTGTTCCCTTTGTCAAGCTGTAATAAGTAGGGGTAAGGACGTTAACCACCTCGGAACATCCTCCCTTATACGTCACCTGCAGCGCATTCATAATAAGTCAGTGACAAGTTCAAAAACTTTGGGTGACAGCGGAAGCAGTCCACTGACCAGTAAATCCCTTCCTCTTGTAACCAAGCTCACGCAAACCACCCCACCAACTCCCTCAGTGTCAATTTCCTCCTTCCCCAGGAATGCCAATAGTCCTGCAGGCCATGTCACTGGCAAGTCTGACGAGTCCTCTCCTGCCTGGGATTCCTCCGATGCATCCTTGCGTGTAACGCCTACTGCTGCTGGCGCTGCTGTTGTTGCCGCTGGGAGTCGATGGTCATCCCAGAGGGGAAGTCGTAAGCCCACTTGTACTACTTCCAGTAAGCAATTGACTGTTCAACAGTCCTTTGCGAGGAAGATGAAATATCACAGCAGTCATCCTACTGCAAAGCGGATAACTGAGGCCTTGGCATCCTGGGTGGTGAGAAACGTGGTTCCGGTATCCATCATTACTGCAGAGCCAACTAGAGACTTGTTGGAGGTACTGTGTCCCCGGTACCAAATACCATCTAGGTTCCATTTCTCTAGGCAGGCGATACCGAAAATGTACACAGACCTCAGAAAAAGAGTCACCAGTGTCCTAAAAAATGCAGCTGTACCCAATGTCCACTTAACCACGGACATGTGGACAAGTGGAGCAGGGCAGGGTCAGGACTATATGACTGTGACAGCCCACTGGGTAGATGTATGGACTCCCGCCGCAAGAACAGCAGCGGCGGCACCAGTAGCAGCATCTCGCAAACGCCAACTCTTTCCTAGGCAGGCTACGCTTTGTATCACCGCTTTCCAGAATACGCACACAGCTGAAAACCTCTTACGGCAACTGAGGAAGATCATCGCGGAATGGCTTACCCCAATTGGACTCTCCTGTGGATTTGTGGCATCGGACAACGCCAGCAATATTGTGTGTGCATTAAATCTGGGCCAATTCCAGCACGTCCCATGTTTTGCACATACCTTGAATTTGGTGGTGCAGAATTTTTTAAAAAACGACAGGGGCGTGCAAGAGATGCTGTCGGTGGCCAGAAGAATTGCGGGACACTTTCGGCGTACAGGCACCACGTACAGAAAACTGGAGCACCACCAAAAACTACTGAACCTGCCCTGCCATCATCTGAAGCAAGAAGTGGTAACGAGGTGGAATTCAACCCTCTATATGCTTCAGAGGTTGGAGGAGCAGCAAAAGGCCATTCAAGCCTATACAATTGAGCACGATATAGTAGGTGGAATGCACCTGTCTCAAGTGCAGTGGAGAATGATTTCAACGTTGTGCAAGGTTCTGATGCCCTTTGAACTTGCCACACGTGAAGTCAGTTCAGACACTGCCAGCCTGAGTCAGGTCATTCCCCTCATCAGGCTTTTGCAGAAGAAGCTGGAGGCATTGAAGAAGGAGCTAACACGGAGCGATTCCGCTAGGCATGTGGGACTTGTGGATGCAGCCCTTAATTCGCTTAACAAGGATTCACGGGTGGTCAATCTGTTGAAATCAGAGCACTACATTTTGGCCACCGTGCTCGATCCTAGATTTAAAGCCTACCTTGGATCTCTCTTTCCGGCAGACACAGGTCTGCTGGGGTTGAAAGACCTGCTGGTGACAAAATTGTCAAGTCAAGCGGAACGCGACCTGTCAACATCTCCTCCTTCACATTCTCCCGCAACTGGGGGTGCGAGGAAAAGGCTCAGAATTCCGAGCCCACCCGCTGGCGGTGATGCAGGGCAGTCTGGAGCGACTGCTGATGCTGACATCTGGTCCGGACTGAAGGACCTGACAACGATTACGGACATGTCGTCTACTGTCACTGCATATGATTCTCTCAACATTGATAGAATGGTGGAGGATTATATGAGTGACCGCATCCAAGTAGGCACGTCACACAGTCCGTACTTATACTGGCAGGAAAAAGAGGCAATTTGGAGGCCCTTGCACAAACTGGCTTTATTCTACCTAAGTTGCCCTCCCACAAGTGTGTACTCCGAAAGAGTGTTTAGTGCCGCCGCTCACCTTGTCAGCAATCGGCGTACGAGGTTACATCCAGAAAATGTGGAGAAGATGATGTTCATTAAAATGAATTATAATCAATTCCTCCGCGGAGACATTGACCAGCAGCAATTGCCTCCACAAAGTACACAGGGAGCTGAGATGGTGGATTCCAGTGGGGACGAATTGATAATCTGTGAGGAGGGGGATGTACACGGTGATATATCGGAGGGTGAAGATGAGGTGGACATCTTGCCTCTGTAGAGCCAGTTTGTGCAAGGAGAGATTAATTGCTTCTTTTTTGGGGGGGGTCCAAACCAACCCGTCATATCAGTCACAGTCGTGTGGCAGACCCTGTCACTGAAATGATGGGTTGGTTAAAGTGTGCATGTCCTGTTTTGTTTATACAACATAAGGGTGGGTGGGAGGGCCCAAGGATAATTCCATCTTGCACCTCTTTTTTCTTTTCTTTTTCTTTGCATCATGTGCTGATTGGGGAGGGTTTTTTGGAAGGGACATCCTGCGTGACACTGCAGTGCCACTCCTAGATGGGCCCGGTGTTTGTGTCGGCCACTAGGGTCGCTAATCTTACTCACACAGCTACCTCATTGCGCCTCTTTTTTTCTTTGCGTCATGTGCTGTTTGGGGAGGGTTTTTTGGAAGGGACATCCTGCGTGACACTGCAGTGCCACTCCTAGATGTGCCCGGTGTTTGTGTCGGCCACTAGGGTCGCTAATCTTACTCACACAGTCAGCTACCTCATTGCGCCTCTTTTTTTCTTTGCGTCATGTGCTGTTTGGGGAGGGTTTTTTGGAAGGGCCATCCTGCGTGACACTGCAGTGCCACTCCTAGATGGGCCCGGTGTTTGTGTCGGCCACTAGGGTCGCTTATCTTTCTCACACAGTCAGCTACCTCATTGCGCCTCTTTTTTTCTTTGCGTCATGTGCTGTTTGGGGAGGGTTTTTTGGAAGGGACATCCTGCGTGACACTGCAGTGCCACTCCTAGATGGGCCCGGTGTTTGTGTCGGCCACTAGGGTCGCTAATCTTACTCACACAGCTACCTCATTGCGCCTCTTTTTTTCTTTGCGTCATGTGCTGTTTGGGGAGGGTTTTTTGGAAGGGACATCCTGCGTGACACTGCAGTGCCACTCCTAGATGGGCCCGGTGTTTGTGTCGGCCACTAGGGTCGCTTATCTTACTCACACAGCGACCTCGGTGCAAATTTTAGGACTAAAAATAATATTGTGAGGTGTGATGTGTTCAGAATAGGCTGAAAATGAGTGTAAATTATGTTTTTTGAGGTTAATAATACTTTGGGATCAAAATTACCCCCAAATTCTATGATTTAAGCTGTTTTTTAGGGTTTTTTGAAAAAAACACCCGAATCCAAAACACACCCGAATCCGACAAAAATAATTCGGTGAGGTTTTGCCAAAACGCGTTCGAACCCAAAACACGGCCGCGGAACCGAACCCAAAACCAAAACACAAAACCCGAAAAATTTCAGGCGCTCATCTCTAGTGGATACTGGCTGGAACCAGTTAAATAATAAATGAACTTTGGGAGCGATGAAATGTGAACTGAAATGTAGAACTTGAGAGCGGAGAAATAATAATTCCGGTGGAGAGTGGTAAAGTGTAGAAAGGACACCGGCCCTTTAAGGGAAGCTGTACTCTGCTGGAAGCTGAGGCTGGAAGCAGGTAGTGTTGTAGCTGGAAACAGATGAATCCACAATGGATTGGAGAGTCAGGCTACACCGCAGGTGGAATGCTGGTGCGGGTCTCTATGGTGGAAGTCTTGAGACAGGAGCTGGAACCTGGAAGACAATCATAGAAGAGAGACAAACAGGAACTAGGTTTGACAACCAAAGCACTGACGTCTTCCTTGCTCAGGTACAGCTTACTTATACCTGCAGCAAGGAAGGGGTTGGCTAGGCAATTATGCAAATCAACAACACAGACAGCAGATTGGTGGAAATGATCAGATGACAGAATCCAAGATGGCTGCGCCCATGCAGACACTTGGAGGGAAGTTTGGTTTGTAATCCATGTGGTCTGGGAAACAGTAATGGCGGCGCCGGCCACCGGAGACAGGAGACGCCAGGCTGATAGATGCACATTTAACCACGCGGGCACAGCGGAGGCCGCGGCTGATGAAAAGACCACTCTGTATGTGGAAACTCAGGAACAGCGGAATCCGGTCCTGGAACGCTGAGCCCGCCTTAGGAGGCATCTGAAGGGTAAGTAATGGCGTCCAGATACCCGGATCGTGACACATCGTGCCCTGCAGGTGCTGTTCACGCCGTCGCAAGGGGCTGCGCCTCCTTCACCATTGCACGCCCTTTCATTGTGCAATATTTAACCACTAACAAAGGAATGTATTGAACCCCAGAAAGGCATGCAAGGGTTAAGGGGGCGTAGCCCCTTGCGACGGTGTGAAGAGCGCCCGTAGGGCGCGATGAAGCACCTAGTATATATATATATATGTACGAGAATATATATGGTCGCAAATGCTTTGCTACCTATGGTCTGGCACCAAGCTGAAAGGATTGACTCTTTAAGTGCAATTGTCCCTATGCTTTGATGGATGGACTATGGTGAGATTCCAGATGAATCACTGTGGATTAGTTTTTTCGGGTTTTTTTACGTTTGTATTTTTTATGATTTTTCCATTTTTTTTTTTCTAATCAGTGGCATAGACAGTCTAATAGATCATTAACAGTGGCGTGGATTGCACGCTTTTTCTCTGTAGCTCTGGTACTTTGATTATATGGAGAGTTTAGTGTCGGCTGAGTTGCTATTCTCAGCTGAACATGATTTGCTGGCTTTGACTGATGATGACGCTAATCGGGTTCTCTCTGAGGGGGAAATTTACTAAGCTCCCGATTTTGACCGAGATGCCGTTTTTTCATCAAAGTGTCATCTCGGTAATTTACTAAGCACTAATCACGGCAGTGATGAGGGCATTCGTAATTTTTTGCAAGTTCAGGTAAAAAATTACGAATGAATACACCATCGGTCAAAACGCGGCTGTTTAAGTATGAATCTCGGTCATTTACTAAGAAGTGCAAAGCAAAAAAAGAACAAACACTGCCGTGAAAAATTACAACTCGTAAAAAAGTGCTAAAAAAAAACAGACCTGCTTTTTTTATTCGTGATTGGATAGGCATGCACGGATCCATGAGATCCGTGCATGTATATCAGTGGGAAGGGGTGGGAAAGTGCTTATTTTTTCAAAAAAAATTGCGTGGGGTCCCCCCTCCTATGCATAACCAGCCTCGGGCTCTTTGAGCCGATCCTGGTTGCAGAAATATGGGGGAAAAAATGACAGGGGTTCCCCCATATTTAAGCAACCAGCATCGGGCTCTGCGCCTGGTCCTGGTCCAAAAAATACGGGGGACAAAAAGAGTAGGGGTCCCCCGTATTTTTAAAACCAGCACCGGGCTCCACTAGCTGGACAGATAATGCCACAGCCGGGGGTCACTTTTATATAGTGCCCTGCGGCCGTGGCATCAAAAATCCAACTAGTCACTCCTGGCCGGGGTACCCTGGGGGAGTGGGGACCCCTTCAATCAAGGGGTCCCCCCCCCCCCAGCCACCCAAGGGCCAGGGGTGAAGCCCGAGGCTGTCCCCCCCCATCCAATGGGCTGCGGATGGGGAGGCTGATAGCCTTTGTTGTAAAAGAAAAGATATTGTTTTTAGTAGCAGTACTACAAGGCCCAGCAAGCCTCCCCCGCATGCTGGTACTTGGAGAACCACAAGTACCAGCATGCGACGGAAAAACGGGCCCGCTGGTACCTGTAGTACTACTACTAAAAAAATACCCAAAAAAAGACAAGACACACACACCGTGAAAGTATAATTTTATTACATACATACACACATACATACATACTTACCTTAAGTTCCCACGCAGGTCGGTCCTCTTCTCCAGTAGAATCCAAGGGGTACCTGTTGAAGAAATTATACTCACGAGATCCAGGGGTCCAGGCTCCTCGGGAAATCCAGGGGTAATCCACGTACTTGCATAAAATAAGAAAACGGAAAGCCGAGCCACGAACTGAAAGGGGCCCCATGTTTTCACATGGGACTCCTTTCCACGAATGCCAGAAACCCACTCTGACTGATGTCTAAGTGGGTTTCTTCAGCCAATCAGGGAGTGCCACGTTGTAGCACTCTCCTGATCGGCTGTGTGCTCCTGTACTGAGTGACAGGCGGCACACGGCAGTGTTACAATGTAGCGCCTATGCGCTCCATTGTAACCAATGCTGGGAACTTTCTGCTCAGCGGTGACGTCACTTTAGGTCAACCGCAGGGCAGAAAGTTCCCAGCATTGGTTACAATGGAGCGCATAGGCGCTACATTGTAACACTGCCGTGTGCCGCCTGTCACTCAGTACAGGAGCACACAGCCGATCAGGAGAGTGCTACAACGTGGCACTCCCTGATTGGCTGAAGAAACCCACTTAGACATCAGTCAGAGTGGGTTTCTGGCATTCGTGGAAAGGAGTCCCATGTGAAAACATGGGGCCCCTTTCAGTTCGTGGCTCGGCTTTCCGTTTTCTTATTTTATGCAAGTACGTGGATTACCCCTGGATTTCCCGAGGAGCCTGGACCCCTGGATCTCGTGAGTATAATTTCTTCAACAGGTACCCCTTGGATTCTACTGGAGAAGAGGACCGACCTGCGTGGGAACTTAAGGTAAGTATGTATGTATGTATGTGTGTATGTATGTAATAAAATTATACTTTCACGGTGTGTGTGTCTTGTCTTTTTTTGGGTATTTTTTTAGTAGTAGTACTACAGGTACCAGCGGGCCCGTTTTTCCGTCTCTTGCTGGTACTTGTGGTTCTCCAAGTACCAGCATGCGGGGGAGGCTTGCTGGGCCTTGTAGTACTGCTACTAAAAACAATATCTTTTCTTTTACAACAAAGGCTATCAGCCTCCCCATCCGCAGCCCATTGGATGGGGGGGGGACAGCCTCGGGCTTCACCCCTGGCCCTTGGGTGGCTGGGGGGGGGACCCCTTGATTGAAGGGGTCCCCACTCCCCCAGGGTACCCCGGCCAGGAGTGACTAGTTGGATTTTTGATGCCACGGCCGCAGGGCACTATATAAAAGTGACCCCCGGCTGTGGCATTATCTGTCCAGCTAGTGGAGCCCGGTGCTGGTTTTAAAAATACGGGGGACCCCTACTCTTTTTGTCCCCCGTATTTTTGGGACCAGGACCAGGCGCAGAGCCCGATGCTGGTTGCTTAAATATGGGGGAACCCCTGTCATTTTTTTCCCCATATTTCTGCAACCAGGATCGGCTCAAAGAGCCCGAGGCTGGTTATGCTTAGGAGGGGGGACCCCACGCAATTTTTTTTTATTATTTTACAGTGTTTAATAAAAAAAAAAAAAAAAATAAACCCCAGCACGGATCACACAGATCCGGCCGAGATTGATTGTAAAAAAAGTCGGCAGTGTTTTGCTAATCACTGCCGTAAAAATAGGTAAAAAACCACGAATGACATCGACATCGGAAGAAAAGAAAAACCCGAATACGACAGCTTAGTAAATCCATCGTAATCAATTCAAAAAGTTGCAGTTTTACACTGTCGATGTCATTCGTGATTGAACTTTGACCTTTTTTCGGAAATTACGAATCTTAGTAAATTTACCCCTGAGTTTGGTGATTTTGAACGTCTACCAGCTGAAAGTGCACTTGACCTGTACCACAAATTGCTTAACTTGCAAAAAAAGGAAGTGGACCTGCTGCTGCATGGGCAGTTTCTTTCTGATTATTATCGTAAAAAACAACTGCCAAGGGGCTTTCGTATAAAGAATATTCCCACAATTGGGAGAAGCCATCCAGCCTTTTTCAGCAGATGGTGCACTGTCCTAAACAAATGCTCCTTTGACCTTCTCCTACTTGTCATTGAGGAGGTTGGGGCTGATCTTAAGAAAATAAGGGCTGATATAGCTATATCACGCACTCAGACAACTGAGGTTTTTCAAACTGATACCTCACAGCAGTGGCTAAGCAAGCTTAAGGAGCAGGTAGATAAATATCATAAGGAACTGGTGACGTTCAAGAGAGCCAAACTTGTTAAGGTAGACCGTGATTATAAGGATCATCGTGTTTATAGATGGCTTACGGGAAGTGAGAATTCTTTTCCCTCTAGGTTCAAAACTAATAGATACCGTTATAATCAATTTCAGTTTGACAGCTACTCCTCTTCAGAAAGGGAATCTTCAGATTCACAAACAGGCTCTAGACCTCCGTTGCCTAGAGCAAATACAAGATCTAAGATTAGTGATTTACCTTTAAACGCAGAAGGCCCCACCTCCGGCGGGGCAAATTCAAAAGAAAAAAAGAAACAAGTGAAGAATCAGAAGAATCGGTAATAAATTTGTCATCACACACCTTAACTGAATCAGAGACGAGTTTACTCTCGAAGGGGCTCAGCTTTATACCGACTCCCAAATTTGATCAATTTCAGTGGTCAGTCGACAGGTTTAAATTAGGTAGGAAACTTAGGCTTACTGAAAAGTTCCAGGGTGCAGGGAGAATGGATCGTGCAACTATACCGTTTAAGAAAAGAAGTGTTTATGATCCCCCCTCACAGAACTCCAGTATAAAAACATTTGCCAGACTTTTAGATGTTAATGTTCAGAGTTCACTCAAGAGACAAAAACATATGAGATATAACTTGAATCCCCTTGAGAGGCGGGCCCTTAAGGATCTCAAAGAGAATAGTTTGCTCACTATACGTCCTGCGGATAAAGGGGGGCGCAGTAGTGGTGTTGAACACTAGGGACTATGATGAAGAGGCTCTTAGACAATTAGCGGAAACAAACACTTACAGATTGCTAAGTGGAGATCCGGCCGAGGCTTTCAAAAAACGATTAGATACTGTCCTAGAGACTGGACTGATGAATCGTTGGATTAGTGAGGAGGTGTTGGCCTTTCTCAAGACAGAGTTCCCCATATGCCCTGTCCTATATCTGTTACCCAAGATTCATAAGACTTTGGTTAAACCTCCGGGCCGTCCGATAATATCGGCTCGCAATTCGTTGTTTTCTTCTATTGCACAATATCTTGATAGTTTTCTACAGGTTTGTGTTAAAGATACTTTGAGTTATTTACAGGACACGGGTGACTTCTTGAGAATAGTCAACACCTTACCCACATCACAGCATAAGATCTTGGTAACGATGGATGTTACCTCGTTATATACGATTATACCTCATAATGAGGGTGTGGCAGTGGTTAGGCGGGCGTTAGCTCGTCTACACACCACTCCACAACCTATTGAGTTTCTGATTGAACTTTTGGAACTTACATCGACATGCAATTATTTTCAGTTTGGAGGCCGATACTATCTCCAGATGGCGGAGACAGCGATGGGTAGCAACATAGCACCGGCATACGCAAATCTGTATATGGATGCCTACGAAAACACGCACATCCTCCCGCTGTTTGGGGATAGTATCGGCTTCTATCGTCGTTTTATCGACGATGTTTTCTTTATTTGGTCAGGCAGTGAGACTGCCCTTCTGGAGATGGTTGATTATTTGAACCACCTGGAATCACCTGTGAGGTTTACTATGACATATAGTAGGGAGGAGGTCAATTTTCTAGATGTGACTGTCTATGCCACTGAGATGGGTTATGGATACAGGCTATATAGGAAGACGACAGACCGTAATACGCTTTTACATTTTGGGAGTTACCACCCTGGTTCTCTCAAACAGAGTTTACCAATTTCACAATTTCTTCGGGTGCTGCGGAATAATTCTGAACCTGAGAGTTCACAGGCACAATTGGAAGAAATGAAACAAAGGTTCTCCATGCGGGGTTACAGCCAACAAGTTATCAACAGATGCCTACATAGAGCCCTAGACATCTTTGCCAATGGCAATGTGAGGAGGAGACAAAAAGCACAAACTCCATTTGTGGTTACTACGACATTTAATGCTGCAGGGCCTAACATAAGGAATGCCGTGAAGGACCTTTGGCCGATGGTTAAGAGTGACCCGACACTCTCCAAACACTTACCAGATAAGCCTTTAATCAGCTTTAAAAGGGGACGTAACTTAAAAGACATACTGATGCAACCTATTAGGTCACCAACATCTGCATCATATACAGGAGTAAGTAGTGAGGTCACGGAGGCTATATACAGAAGTAAGTACTGAGGTCATACAGGCACTTATGCAGATTATACAGTAGTAAGTACTGAGGTCACAGAGGCATTATTGCAATATATTCCCTAGTGGCAGTGGCGTAACTACTGCCCCCGCAGCCCTCGCGGTGGCTTGGGGGCGAGGGGCTGCGGGGGCGCCACTGATTTAGTGCAGACTGACATGCGGACGAGCGTCCGCATGTCAGTCTGCGGTCTCGTTCCCTCCGCTGCTGTTAGGAGGGACACGGAGGGCACAGCGCGCGCCTCTCCTGTGTCCCTCCTGGGTCTCCGGCGGCCGCGGGTCTCATAAAGGAAGTGCCGTTCGTGAGCACTTCCTTAATTAGAGTGACCCGCGGCCGCCGGAGACCCAGGAGGGACACAGGGAGGTGCGCGCTGTGCCCTCCGTGTCCCTCCTAACAGCAGGGGAGCAGCGGCGGCGGCGGAGGAAGCGGGGGGGGGACGCACTGAGGGGGCATATCTGGCACTGGGGGGGAATATCTGGCACTGGGGGCATATTTGGCAGGGAGGGGGGGGAGAGAATATCTGGCACTGGGGACATATATGGCACTGGGGGGAATATCTGGCACTGGGGACATATGTGGCACGGGGGGGAATATCTGGCACTGGGGGCATATATGGCACTGGGGGGGGAATATCTGGCACTGGGGGCATATGTGGCACTGGGGGGGGAATATCTGGCACTGGGGGCATATGTGGCACTGGGGGGGAATATATGGCACTGGGGCATATGTGGCACTGGGGGCATATATAGCACTGGGGGGGGGATATCTGGCACTGGGGGCATATGTGGCACTGTGGGGGAATATCTGGCACTGGGGGCATATGTGGCACTGGGGGGGTATATGTGTACCTGGCACATGGGGGGGGGGCTATATTTGGCACTGGGGGCATGTGAGTACCTGGCACCGTGGGGGAATATCTGGCACTGGGGACATATGTGGCACTGGGAGCACAGCCCTAGCAACAAGGACTACCTCCTAGCAACGAGCATGACACCCAGTGCATGAAACCCCTGGCAACGAGCCTGACACCCAGTGCATGAAACCCCTGGCAACGAGCATGACACCCAGTGCATGAAACCCCTGGCAACGAGCATGACACCCAGTGCATGAAACCCCTGGCAACGAGCATGACACCCTGTGCATGAAAACCCCTGGCACCGTGCATGGAACCAAGAGCATGAAACCCCTGGCAACGAGCATGACACCCAGTGCATGAAACCCCTGACAACGAGCAGGTAATTGAAAAGTAATTAGAAGCCTTACTGTAGGACTTAATGTGTAATGGGCATTACGGCAGTGTCGGACAGGGGCATGAAGGGCCCACCGGGGGGATGCAGTGATAGGGGCCCATACTTAAGGGTGTGGTGAGCCTACAAAGGGAGTCTGGCCAGCCTCCACAGAGGCTTGAAATGACACAATAGTCTGTAATGCAACATATCTACCATGTATAATAAAAGTGCACAGTCTGGAACCTGATCTCTAGATGAAGGAGTGGGTACTCAGGCAGTGGGGCCTACCGGTGGTTTCCCTGGTACCCCTGTGGACCAGTCCGACTCTGCATTACGGTGTGTGGCATAATGTATCACGGACATTGCGGTGTGTGTCATAATGTGTCACAGGCATTACGGTGTATGGTATACTATATTGCGGGCATTGTGATATGTGGTATAATGTCTCAGGGTCATTGCAGTGTGTGGCATAATGTATCACGGACATTGCGGTGTGTGTCATAATGTGTCAGGCATTACGGTGTGTGGTATACTATATCACGGGCATTGTGGTATGTGGTATAATGTCTCAGGGTCATTGCAGTGTGGCATAATATATAACGGGCATTGCGGTGTGTGGCATAGGGTATAACGGGCATTGCGATATGTGTCACAGGCATTACGGTGTATGGTATACTATATCACGGGCATTGTGGTATAATGTCTCAAGGTCATTGCAGTGTGTGGCATAATGTGTCACAGGCATTGTATGTGCTATAATGTATCGGGCATTGCAGTGTGTGGTATAATGTATCACGGACATTGCAGTGTGTGTCATAATGTGTCACAGACATTGTATGTGCTATAATGTATCAGGGGGCAGTGCAGTGTGTAGCATAATGTATAACGGGCATTGCGATTCCTGTCATAATGTGTCACAGGCATTATAGTGTGTGGCATAATGTGTCGGGGGCAATATGGTGTGTGCATACTGTGTCATGTGCATTATTGTGTGTGGCATAATGTCTAAGGGCCATTGCAGTATGTGGCATAATGAATACTGGGCATTACTATAAGGAGGAAAAATGACAAATAATGTAAGGGGCATGAATCAGGATTATTTTTCTTTCCTGTGGTGGCCAACGTCTGGGCGTGCAGGTTGCAAAACTGGGGTATAAGGTAGTCTTTTCCTGCGATGCCACGCCCATTCCAACGAAACCACGCCCATTCCAACGAAGCCACGCCCCCTTTTTGCTGCGAGCGCCTTCGGCGCGCGCATATTTAGCCCTTTATTGCTCCCAATTATGGGGGATGGGGGGGGGGGGGGGCGCCGAAGAATTTTTTGGCTTGGGGGAGATAAATTTCTAGTTACGCCACTGCCTACTGGTAATGAATCTCAGAGGATTTATTACAGTCTATACATCAGTATTATATACTGAGGTCACAGAGGCATTATTACAGCCTATACCAGTGGTTCCCAAACTTTTTTGAATAACAGCACCCCAGAGTATAAAAAAAAATTCACGCCACCCCTAGACCAAAAGTTTATTATTGAGAAATGTAGAAATAGATATTAAAGTACATTTTGTTTATATGTCATCCTTAGGTTCAATTATGTGGTAAGGAACAAGATTTACTTCTGTTTGTCTACATAGCTTATGATTGGCAGCCACCGTCACTGGTTTTGCCTATTACATTGACCATAGATAATTTGAATTGGCCCTGGACCACCAACCTGAGGCACCCCTGCTAGTGTCCCGTGGCACCCTGGCACACAGTTTGAGAACCACTGGCCTATACAGTAGTAAGTACTGAGGTCACAGAGGTTTTATTACAGCCTATACAGAATTAAGTACTGTGATCAAGGGCGAAGCTACCATAGGTGCAGACAGTGCAGCTGCTATGGGGCCCACCTTCCCTATCAAAGTTACATGTGTTATATACATTTTTTGCCATTGGTTGTTACGTAGGGGTCCTTTCAAACTTTTTCCTTGGGACCTGCAATATATCTAGGTATGCCGCTGGACCTGCTCATTGTAGTGTGGTATAAAATGAACTGGGGGGCATTTTAATGTTATATAATATAAAAACTGGGGCACTGTAATGAGGTACAATATGAAAGGGGAGCACTATATATCATGATGTGAATTGGGGTACTGTGCGGCATAATGTGTAGTGGCAGCTCTTAAATGTGGCATAGGGTGAACTTAAGCACTACTGTGATTCATAAAAGAAACTAGGGCACTACTATGGGGCATAACATTAAATAAGGCGCTACTATGGTTCAGAAAATGAACTAGGACACTAATATACTGTAGGGCATAAAATTAACAACTGCTGCATGGACGTGTCTCTCTAGAAGCATTGGGACGGGGCCCCTTCAAAATGTCGCTATGGGGTCCACAAAGTTCTGGCTACACCCCTGACTGACGTCATAGGGCCAGAATTGCATCCTATGCTTAGGCTTAGGCTTTATTACAGCCTATGCAGCAGTAAGTACTGAGATCACAGGGGCATTATTGCATTCTATACAGCATTAAGTACTGAGGTCACAGGGGCATTATTGTAGCCTATCAGTAATAAGTACTGAGTTCAAAGAGGCATTATTGCATCATATACAGGAGTAAGTAGTGAGATCACAGAGGCTTTATTGCATCATATACAGGAGTAAGTATTGAGGTCACAGAGGCAATAATGCAGCCTATACAGCAGTATGTACTGAGCTCACAGAGGCATTATTGCAACCTATATAGTAGTAAGTACTTAGGTCATACAAGCATTTATCCAGATTCAACAGTAGTAAGTACTGAGATCACAGGGGCATTATTGCAACATATTCCCTAGTGAGTACTGAAGTCTCAGAGGATTTATTACAGTCTATACATCAGTATGTACTGAGGTCACAGAGGCATTATTGCATCATTTACAGGGTATGCTGGCATGTGACCGCCACTTGGGATCCCATTGGTCACCATGCCGACACTGGGATCCCGAACGATCAAACGCCCGACAGTCAACATGCGGACTAACAGGGACTATTCCCCGACACCCATAGAGTGGGAAAAGAACCCGTGGTGAGCGCAGCGAGCCCACCAGAGTCTCTGTTGCGCTCGCTCCCCCCTGCCGGAATTCTATGGTCTGGATCCCGGGGTCGGTATGCTGACCTCCAGGATCCCCACCGCTGGTCTCACAGCCCCAACCAGAGTATGTACTGAGGTCACAGAGGCAGCCTATCAGTAATAAGTACTGAGTTCAAAGAGGCATTATTGCATCATACAGTATACAGGAGTATGTGTAATACCCCACAGTGTGATAGCCTGTGTCACAAATCAAGGCAGTGGGACTACTAAAGACAGTCCAGAATTAATTACCTGCCTCAGACCCTTTAAGAGACATACTGGGGGTGGGACCTACCCGGCTGGTTGATGGACAGCTCGTGCAGGAGGGAGATCTGATTGGCTGTGGTGTGCAGGAAGAGGAAATGAGGTCAGACGCTGGGCTGAGCAGGGAAGAGATGCATGTGGGAGAGTGAGGAGGCAGTGTGAAAAGTTTGAGAGCAGCTTCCCACCACCTACCAACGCTGGTGACCTCTCCCATGTACGGCGGCAGGGGAGAGGAGGCGCGTGACAGTAGAGTGCGGCAGATGGTGGAGGCGCGCAACCAGAGAAGCAGTGTGTGTCCGGGGCCACGAGTGTGATGGCGGGAGGGGCGCAGTAGCCCACAGCACAGCCAAGCAACAAGAGCCATGAGTCTAGCCCCTGCAGCAAATCTGTTGCTCAGAAATTGCTTGAGAGTGATAGAAACAGGCCCCGCTGCCACCAACAGAGAGACTGAGTATCATCACACTTAACCTCACTGGGTGCCAGCGCAGAGGACTATACATCCTCTGTCACACTACACAAAACAGAGACCCTTTTGGGACTAAGATCACCCTTACCAGGGAACTTTAAAGGGGCTACTGACTTAATGCCATTTACTTGATCAGAAACAGTGAGAGGTCACAGGTGTGATTCTTTTGAAAGACTAAAGGGGATCCAATGCCATGGGACAACAGAGATTTATCTGACACCTGCTCTGCTGAGTTAAATAATTGTCACAGCCACAGATCCTCTTCAAGTCCCATCTTTGTCAGTAGTGGACTCCCCAGTGAGACAAAGAGGGATAACCGTGTTGCGATGCTGCGTTACCATTGAGGGTGAGAACTCACTGACATCACCATACCTAAACCCTGTGCACAGGTCGGGTTACAGAATCCGTTTAAGTGGGACAGTAATAGTACTCGAGTATCTGAAGGTCACGTTACTTGATGCTGATGTGTTATGTGATGCTTATATTATGTGATGTTTTTATGGTGTGATATTTTTATTATTTGATGTTTACAATTTACATTGTGTTGACTGCTACTTAGTGATGAGCGGGTTCGGTTCCTCGGAATCCGAACCCGCCCGAACTTCACCTTTTTTTGCACGGGTCCGAGCAGGCTTGGATCCTCCCGCCTTGCTCGGTTAACCCGAGCGCGCCCGAACGTCATCATCCCGCTGTCGGATTCTCGCGAGACTCGGATTCTATATAAGGAGCCGCGCGTCGCCGCCATTTTCACACGTGCATTGAGATTGATAGGGAGAGGACGTGGCTGGCGTCCTCTCCGTTTATAGTTAATATACTACACAGTGACAGTAGTACACAGTTGATCTGATTGCTTATATTGTGCGGAGGATTGGGGAGCAGCTGTTAGGAGGAGTACAGTGCAGAGTTTTGCTAGTGACCACCAGTTTTTTATCCGTTCTCTGCCTGAAAAAAATGCTCCATACTATTATCTGTGCTCAGTGTGCTGCATGATATATCTTTCTGTGCTGAGTGCTCACACTGCTTAATTGTGGGGACTGGGGGAGCAGCTATAGCAGGAGTACAGTGCACACTTTTGCTGCCAGCAGTGACCTGACCACCAGTATATTGTCTGCCTGAAAAAGTTAAACACTCCTGTGGTGTTTTTTTTTTTTTTATTCTATAAACGCATTCTGCTGACAGTGTCCAGCAGGTCCGTCATTCATTATATTATATAAATATTTACCTACAGTAGTGTTATATATTTTTTTTCCATCTCTATCGTCTTTATCATCTCTATATTAGCAGACGCAGTACGGTAGTCCACGGCTGTGGCTATCTCTGTGTCGTCAGTGCTCGTCCATAATTGTATACCTACCTACCTGTGGTGGTTTTTTTTTTTCTATCTTCTTCATACTAGTAGTTTAGGAGTCTGCTGACAGTGTCCACCAGGTCCGTCATTATATAATTATATACCTACAGTAGTTATATATTTATTATATTATCTATACTAGCAGACGCAGTACGGTAGTCCACGGCTGTGGCTATCTCTGTGTCGTCAGTGCTCGTCCATAATTGTATACCTACCTACCTGTGGTGGGGTTTTTTTTTCTATCTTCTTCATACTAGTAGTTTAGGAGTCTGCTGACAGTGTCCACCAGGTCCGTCATTATATAATTATATACCTACAGTAGTAATATATTTATTATATTATCTATACTAGCAGACGCAGTACGGTAGTCCACGGCTGTGGCTATCTCTGTGTCGTCAGTGCTCGTCCATAATTGTATACCTACCTACCTGTGGTGGGTTTTTTTTTTCTATCTTCTTCATACTAGTAGTTTAGGAGTCTGCTGACAGTGTCCACCAGGTCCGTCATTATATTATATACCTACAGTAGTAATATATTTATTATATTATCTATACTAGCAGACGCAGTACGGTAGTCCACGGCTGTGGCTATCTCTGTGTCGTCAGTGCTCGTCCATAATTGTATACCTACCTACCTGTGGTGGGGTTTTTTTTTCTATCTTCTTCATACTAGTAGTTTAGGAGTCTGCTGACAGTGTCCACCAGGTTCGTCATTATATTATATATACCTACAGTAGTTATATATATTTTTTTTTTATATCATTAATTATCATCTCTATACTAGCAGACGCAGTATGGTAGTCCACGGCTGTAGCTACCTCTGTGTCGTCAGTCACTCGTCATCCATAAGTATACTAGTATCCATCCATCTCCATTGTTTACCTGAGGTGCCTTTTAGTTGGGCCTATTAAAATATGGAGAACAAAAATGTTGAGGTTCCAAAAATAGGGAAAGATCAAGATCCACTTCCAGCTGAAGCTGCTGCCACTAGTCATGGCCGAGACGATGAAATTCCATCAACGTCGTCTGCCAAGGCCGATGCCCAATGTCATAGTACAGAGCATGTAAAATCCAAAACACAAAAGATCAGTAAAAAAGGACTCAAAAATCTAAATTAAAATCGTCGCAGGAGAAGCGTAAACTTGCCAATATGCCATTTACCACACGGAGTGGCAAGGAACGGCTGAGGCCCTGGCCTATGTTCATGGCTAGTGGTTCAGCTTCACATGAGGATGGAAGCACTCATCCTCTCACTAGAAAAAAGAAAAGACTTGCGGCAAAAGCACAGCAAAGAACTGTGCGTTCTTCGAAATCCCAAATCCCAAAGGAGAGTCCAATTGTGTTGGTTGCGATGCCTGACCTTCCCAACACTGGACGGGAAGAGCTTGTGCCTTCCACCATTTGCACGCCCCCTGCAAGTGTTGAAAAGAGCACCCGCAGTCCAGTTCCTGATAGTGAAATTGAAGATGTCAGTGTTGAAGTACACCAGGATGAGGAGGATATGGGTGTTGCTTGGGCTGGGGAGGAAATTGACAAGGAGGATTGTGATGGTGAGGTGGTTTGTTTAAGTCAGGCACCCGGGGAGACACCTGTTGTCCGTGGGAGGAATATGGCCATTGACATGCCTGGTGAAAATACCAAAAAAATCAGCTCTTCAGTGTGGAAGTATTTCAACAGAAATGCGGACAACAGGTGTCAAGCCGTGTGTTGCCTTTGTCAAGCTGTAATAAGTAGGGGTAAGGACGTTAACCACCTCGGAACATCCTCCCTTATACGTCACCTGCAGCGCATTCATAATAAGTCAGTGACGAGTTCAAAAACTTTGGGCGACAGCTGAAGCAGTCCACTGACCAGTAAATCCCTTCCTCTTGTAACCAAGCTCGCGCAAACCACACCACCAACTCCCTCAGTGTCAATTTCCTCCTTACCCAGGAAAGCCAATAGTCCTGCAGGCCATGTCACTGGCAATTCTGACGAGTCCTCTCCTGCCTGGGATTCCTCCGATGCATCCTTGAGTGTAATGCCTACTGCTGCTGGCGCTGCTGTTGTTGCTGCTGGGAGTCGATCGGCCTACCAGAGGGGAAGTCGGAAGACCACTTGTACTACTTCCAGTAAGCAATTGACTGTCCAACAGTCCTTTGCGAGGAAGATTAAATATCACAGCAGTCATCCTGCTGCAAAGCGGATAACTGAGGCCTTGACAACTATGTTGGTGTTAGACGTGCGTCCGGTATCCGCCGTTAGTTCACAGGGAACTAGACAATTTCTTGAGGTAGTGTGCCCCCGTTACCAAATACCATCTAGGTTCCACTTCTCTAGGCAGGCGATACCGAGAATGTACACGGACGTCAGAAAAAGACTCACCAGTGTCCTAAAAAATGCAGTTGTACCCAATGTCCACTTAACCACGGACATGTGGACAAGTGGAGCAGGGCAGACTCAGGACTACATGACTGTGACAGCCCACTGGGTAGATGTATTGCCTCCCACTGCAAGAACAGCAGCGGCGGCACCAGTAGCAGGATCTCGCAAACGCCAGCTCGTTCCTAGGCAGGCTACGCTTTGTATCACCGCTTTCCAGAATACGCACACAGCTGAAAACCTCTTACGGCAACTGAGGTAGATCATCGCAGAATGGCTTACCCCAAATGGACTCTCCTGTGGATTTGTGGCATCGGACAACGCCAGCAATATTGTGCGTGCATTACATCTGGGCAAATTCCAGCACGTCCCATGTTTTGCACATACCTTGAATTTGGTGGTGCAGAATTATTTAAAAAACGACAGGGGCGTGCAAGAGATGCTGTCGGTGGCCAGAAGAATTGCGGGCCACTTTCGGCGTGCAGGCACCGCGTACAGAAGACTGGAGCACCACCAAAAAAAACTGAACCTGCCCTGCCATCATCTGAAGCAAGAGGTGGTAACGAGGTGGAATTCAACCCTCTATTTGCTTCAGAGGATGGAGGAGCAGCAAAAGGCCATTCAAGCCTATACATTTGCCCACGATATAGGCAAAGGAGGTGGAATGCACCTGTCTCAAGTGTAGTGGAGAATGATTTCAACGTTGTGCAAGGTTCTGCTGCCCTTTGAACTTGCCACACGTGAAGTCAGTTCAGACACTGCCAGCCTGAGTCAGGTCATTCCCCTCATCAGGCTTTTGCAGAAGAAGCTGGAGGCATTGAAGGAGGAGCTAAAACAGAGCGATTCCGCTAGGCATGTGGGACTTGTGGATGGAGCCCTTAATTCGCTTAACCAGGATTCACGTGTGGTCAATCTGTTGAAATCAGAGCACTACATTTTGGCCACCGTGCTCGATCCTAGATTTAAAACCTACGTTGGATCTCTCTTTCCGGCAGACACAAGTCTGCAGGGGTTCAAAGAACTGCTGGTGAGAAAATTGTCAAGTCAAGCGGAACGCGACCTGTCAACATCTCCTCCTTCACATTCTCCCGCAACTGGGGGTGCGAGGAAAAGGCTCAGAATTCCGAGCCCACCCGCTGGCGGTGATGCAGGGCAGTCTGGAGCGACTGCTGATGCTGACATCTGGTCCGGACTGAAGGACCTGCCAATGATTACGGACATGTCGTCTACTGTCACTGCATATGATTCTCTCACCATTGAAAGAATGGTGGAGGATTATATGAGTGACCGCATCCAAGTAGGCACGTCAGACAGTCCGTACGTATACTGGCAGGGAAAAGAGGCAATTTGGAGGCCCTTGCACAAACTGGCTTTATTCTACCTCAGTTGCCCTCCCTCCAGTGTGTACTCCGAAAGAGTGTTTAGTGCCGCCGCTCACCTTGTCAGCAATCGGCGTACGAGGCTACTTCCAGAAAATATGGAGAAGATGATGTTCATTAAAATGAATTATAATCAATTACTCCTTGGAGACATTCACCAGCAGCAATTGCCTCCAGAAAGTACACGGGGATCTGAGATGGTGGATTCCAGTGGGGACGAATTAATAATCTGTGAGGAGGGGGATGTACACAGTGAAAGGGGTGATGAATCGGAGGATGATGATGAGGTGGACATCTTGCCTCTGTAGAGCCAGTTTGTGCAAGGGGAGATTGATTGCTTCTTTTTTGGTGGGGGCCCAAACCAACCAGTCATTTCAGTCACAGTCGTGTGGCAGACCCTGTCGCTGAAATGATGGGTTGGTTAAAGTGTGCATGTCCTGTTTATACAACATAAGGGTGGGTGGGAGGGCCCAAGGACAATTCCATCTTGCACCTCTTTTTTCTTTTTTTCTTCTTTGCGTCATGTGCTGTTTGGGGAGTGTTTTTTGGAAGGGCCATCCTGCGTGACACTGCAGTGCCACTCCTAGATGGGCCAGGTGTTTGTGTCGGCCACTTGGGTCGCTGAGCTTAGTCATCCAGCGACCTCGGTGCAAATTTTAGGACTAAAAATAATATTGTGAGGTGTGAGGTGTTCAGAATAGACTGAAAATGATTGTAAATTATGGTTTTTGATGTTAATAATACTATGGGATCAAAATGACCCCCAAATTCAATGATTTAAGCTGTTTTTTTAGTTTTTTTTAAAAAAAACACCCGAATCCAAAACACACCCGAATCCGACAAAAAAAAATTCGGTGAGGTTTTGCCAAAACCGCGGAACCGAACCCAAAACCAAAACACAAAACCCGAAAAATTTCAAGTGCACATCCCTACTGCTACTAGGCAGTAGGTCGGTTTCAGTGGTGTTGTGACGTTGTGCCCGGGGAAGTGGTGGCCCAATAGTTTTGCACTCCATTGGGAAACACGGTTAATACCTCCCATTGCCTGACAACACCAATAAACTGAGAGTAATAGTGAACTTTAATGCACCAGTGCAGGAGTGAGTAGATATTATTTAAAGCACAAAACAAACCGTATTTAAGTTGTTGAGCATTATACGTATAGACCACTCTTAGTGGTAGTGTTGGGACGCTCCCTTTGTAAAGTCTTGGTAGTCCAACTTGGACCATGAGCCCAGGGTGGAGCAGTGCTGTGGTACCACAAATAGTCAGACGCACTGTCAAGTTCTAGCAATATGCACACGTTAGGGGTACCTTGCGGATCCATTGTTATTCTAGAGAACAAATAAGTAAATTGAACTAAAGTGTTATTATTGACTTGAGATTCATCCCAAAGTGTTACACTGTTACCTCATTCTACTTCAAAAGAATAAAACTTCAGCCATTGAATAATGTTGCCCATTTTCTTGGCCAGGAAGGTTTCTTCTAACCACCGAGAACAAAGAACCTGAGCTAATACGACTACAGTGCATCATCCACAGAGGTAATAAGAAAATACCCCGACCCGTGTACGACATAAGTAGTGAGGTCACAGAGGCATTATTACAGCCTATACAGCATTATCTACTGAGGTCACTGAGGCATTAATGCAGCCTATACAGCAAAAATACTGAGGTTACCAGAGCCGGCCCTAACCTATATGATGCCCTAGGCAAGATTTTGGCTGGTGCCTCCTAGCACCACCGCTGGTTGCACCTCTTTCCCAGCACCATCACCCCTCATCCATAGCATATACATGTTTGTACCCCCTATATTTTAAATAGGTACAGTTCGCACATTTGGCACACAGCCCAAAAAGGGTGTGTTTTTGCTGGCAAGGGACATGGCCACACAATAGTGACCCCAATTCCAATTACGCCACACAGTACTGCAGCTTTATTCACATTTGATCATGCGATAGTGTCCATAATTCATATTACATCCCACAGTAGTATTACTTTACCTTATAAACATTACTCCTCATAGTAGAGCCCCTTATTCACATTACATCACACTGAATTGCTCCTTATTCACATTACACCACACCCTATTGCTTTTTTATTCATATTAGATGACACAGTAGTGCCCTTTCTATACGCAATGCCACATAGTAGAGCACCTTATACACATAATGCCACACATTAGTAATGCATTTATACACATAATTGCACACAGTAATGCCCCTTACACATTATTAATGTCCTTATAAACATAATGCGCCTTACACATTATGACAACCTTTATTAATGCCCTTTTACACATAATGTCCCTTACAAATATGCTGCACACTATTAATGCCCTTATACACATAATGACACACATAGTGCCCCCTACACATTTGCTGCACATTATTAGTGCCCCTATACACATAATGTCACTCATACAGTAGTACCCTGTTACACATATGCCGCACATTATTAATGCCCTTATACACATAATGACACACATAGTGCCCCTTACACATATGTTGCACATTATTAATGCATTTTTGCATGACACACGTAATGCTCCTCACACAAATTCCGAACACTACTGCACAACCAACCCACTCACATGCACACAGCACTCACACTTCCACTAACACTGTGACCTCTGCCTCTGCTTGGATACAGATGTGTCCTCATAAATCTTGCCTCAATGCTAACGTCGGGCACCTTTTTTTATGAAAATGCATCTTATTTGCATTGCTATGTGGCTAGGATGCACAAGCAGATTCTGCTGATTAAAATGATATGCAGCATGCCCATATATTGTATGAGACTGTGGCTGTATCTGCATAAGAAATGCTACACACAGAATATAGGCATGCTGCATATCATTTTAATCAACAGAAGCTGCTGATGCCCATAGGCATATCAAATGCCCTAGGCAATTGCCTAGTTTGCCTATGCCTATGGCCGGCTCTGGAGGTTACAGTGACATTATTACAGCCTATATACAGTAGTAGTAAGTAAGTACTGAGGTCATACAGGCATTAATGCAGAGTTCACAGTAATAAGTACTGAGGTCACAGAGGCATTATTACAGCCTATACAGTATTAAGTACTGAGGTCATAGGGCCAGTATTGCATCATATGCAGCAGTAAGTACTGAGGTCACAGAGGCATTATTGTATCCTATACAGCAGTAAGTACTGAGGTCACAGAGGCATTATTGTATCCTATACAGCAGTAAGTACTGAGGTCACAGAGGCATTATTGTATCCTATACAGCTTTAAGTGCCGAGGTCACAGAAGCATTATTGTATCCTATACAGCAGTAAGTAATGAGGTCACAGAAGCATTATTACAGCCTATACAGTATTAAGCACTAAGGTCATAGGGCCAGTAATGCATCATATGCAGCAGTAAGTACTGAGGTCACAGAGGCATTATTGTATCCTATACAGCAGTAAGTAATGAGGTCACAGAGGCATTATTGTATCCTATACAGCAGTAAGTACTGAGGTCACAGAGGCATTATTGTATCCTATACAGCAGTAAGTACTGAGGTCACAGAGGCATTATTGTATCCTATACAGCTTTAAGTGCCGAGGTCACAGAAGCATTATTGTATCCTATACAGCAGTAAGTAATGAGGTCACAGAAGCATTATTACAGCCTATACAGTATTAAGCACTAAGGTCATAGGGCCAGTAATGCATCATATGCAGCAGTAAGTACTGAGGTCACAGAGACATTATTGTATCCTATACAGCAGTAAGTAATGAGGTCACAGAGGCATTATTGTATCCTATACAGCAGTAAGTAATGAGGTCACAGAAGCATTATTACAGCCTATACAGTATTAAGCACTAAGGTCATAGGGCCAGTAATGCATCATATGCAGCAGTAAGTACTGAGGTCACAGAGGCATTATTGTATCCTATACAGCAGTAAGTACTGAGGTCACAGAGGCATTATTGTATCCTATACAGCAGTAAGTACTGATGTCACAGAGACATTATTGTATCCTATACAGCAGTAAGTACTGATGTCACAGAGACATTATTGTATCCTATACAGCAGTAAGTACTGAGGTCACAGAGGCATTATTGTATCCTATACAGCAGTAAGTACTGAGGTCACAGAGGCATTATTGTATCCTATACAGCAGTAAGTACTGAGGTCACAGAGGCATTATTGTATCCTATACAGCAGTAAGTACTGAGGTCACAGAGGCATTATTGTATCCTATACAGCAGTAAGTACTGATGTCACAGAGACATTATTGTATCCTATACAGCAGTAAGTACTGATGTCACAGAGGCATTATTGTATCCTATACAGCAGTAAGTACTGAGGTCACAGAGGCATTATTGTATCCTATACAGCAGTAAGTACTGAGGTCACAGAGGCATTATTGTATCCTATACAGCAGTAAGTACTGAGGTCACAGAGGCATTATTGTATCCTATACAGCAGTAAGTAATGAGGTCACAGAGGCATTATTGTATCCTATACAGCAGTAAGTAATGAGGTCACAGAGGCATTATTGTATCCTATACAGCAGTAAGTACTGATGTCACAGAGACATTATTGTATCCTATACAGCAGTAAGTAATGAGGTCACAGAGGCATTATTGTATCCTATACAGCAGTAAGTACTGAGGTCACAGAGACATTATTGTATCCTATACAGCAGTAAGTACTGAGGTCACAGAGACATTATTGTATCCTATACAGCAGTAAGTAATGAGGTCACAGAGGCATTATTGTATCCTATACAGCAGTAAGTAATGAGGTCACAGAGACATTATTGTATCCTATACAGCAGTAAGTACTGAGGTCACAGAGACATTATTGTATCCTATACAGCAGTAAGTAATGAGGTCACAGAGGCATTATTGTATCCTATACAGCAGTAAGTAATGAGGTCACAGAGGCATTATTGTATCCTATACAGCAGTAAGTACTGATGTCACAGAGACATTATTGTATCCTATACAGCAGTAAGTAATGAGGTCACAGAGGCATTATTGTATCCTATACAGCAGTAAGTACTGAGGTCACAGAGGCATTATTGTATCCTATACAGCAGTAAGTACTGAGGTCACAGAGGCATTATTGTATCCTATACAGCAGTAAGTAATGAGGTCACAGAGACATTATTGTATCCTATACAGCAGTAAGTAATGAGGTCACAGAGGCATTATTGTATCCTATACAGCAGTAAGTAATGAGGTCACAGAGGCATTATTGTATCCTATACAGCAGTAAGTACTGATGTCACAGAGACATTATTGTATCCTATACAGCAGTAAGTACTGATGTCACAGAGGCATTATTGTATCCTATACAGCAGTAAGTACTGAGGTCACAGAGGCATTATTGTATCCTATACAGCAGTAAGTACTGAGGTCACAGAGGCATTATTGTATCCTATACAGCAGTAAGTACTGAGGTCACAGAGGCATTATTGTATCCTATACAGCAGTAAGTAATGAGGTCACAGAGGCATTATTGTATCCTATACAGCAGTAAGTACTGAGGTCACAGAGGCATTATTGTATCCTATACAGCAGTAAGTACTGAGGTCACAGAGGCATTATTGTATCCTATACAGCAGTAAGTAATGAGGTCACAGAAGCATTATTGTATCCTATACAGCAGTAAGTAATGAGGTCACAGAAGCATTATTACAGCCTATACAGTATTAAGCACTAAGGTCATAGGGCCAGTAATGCATCATATGCAGCAGTAAGTACTGAGGTCACAGAGGCATTATTGTATCCTATACAGCAGTAAGTACTGAGGTCACAGAGGCATTATTGTATCCTATACAGCAGTAAGTACTGATGTCACAGAGACATTATTGTATCCTATACAGCAGTAAGTACTGATGTCACAGAGACATTATTGTATCCTATACAGCAGTAAGTACTGAGGTCACAGAGGCATTATTGTATCCTATACAGCAGTAAGTAATGAGGTCACAGAGGCATTATTGTATCCTATACAGCAGTAAGTACTGATGTCACAGAGACATTATTGTATCCTATACAGCAGTAAGTAATGAGGTCACAGAGGCATTATTACAGTACTAATGGCCTAATTCAGATCTAATCGCTGTGCTTGAAATTTGCAGAGGGCTGCGATCAGATAGTCGATGCCCAGGTAGAGTGAAAACCCGCCCCGTACAAGTGTACGAATGCATGTGTACACTGTGCGAAAACTTTGCCAGGCTCACTCACCATCGAATGATATTACAGCCGCCAGCAGGGCTGATGAGGCAAAGTGTATCCGCCACGTGCGCACTCTCGCCCCCCCCCCCCCCCCCCATCCCCCCCTAGCTGTTGTGAAGTAGGACTTTCGGGTATTGGAGACATCTGCTGAGCTGACGCTGAGGAGAAAGCAGTAATGTAAGTTACTTCTTGCTGCGTCAGATGTGGGGAGGGGCTGATTGGGCCACTGGGGAACCCGCTGGGCAGGAACGCTCATGCTGCTGAATGGCACTGATCCTATTTGCAACAGCATGTGCCAGCCGGGGCCATCTGTATGAAACCTGAGCACCTGTTCACTGACCGCATAGACTGTAGATGACAGCTACAGCACATCTTCTGTTACCTTGTTCCGCATGCACAGGTCCACACCCCCATTCCTCCCCCACATGTTTCTCTGTGTAGAGGAGTCAGGAGCATGTCAGGCAGGGTGTAACAAGTGTGCAGGGGTCACCAGTAGGAAGCAGCAGTGTGACTCACACCAGTGATTGAATAGAGTGAGACCTCTGTAACCTCTGTAACCCCGCCCCCACTGCCCATAGCACCCCCCCATTCTTCTCCCAGCCATGACCCCATCCCTTGTCATTATAGGACACTATGAAGAGTAGAGACATTGGGGGGTATACAAATGTTTGTTCTTTAATGATAATTAAAGGGCGCCCATTGTTGCTATTCAGTTGTTCTGTGTGCCCTACTGCCTTTTAATGATTCTGCTTATCGCTCCCACATAGACAGGGATTAGCCGCGTAAAGCGGCAAAACCCTTCTAAACTAATGTGCGTGACAGGGAAAAGTGTTACAACTGGAGGATCTTCTTCTCCAAAGGATCTGCGTCCCCTAAATGTCTTCTGGCAGTGACCCCTGTACACCTGGAGTTGAGACTCATCCTACCAGTAGGTCTTCATGCCCATAAGGCTAGATGCGCCTACCGGTACTCGGATGCCCACCAGGACTTATGCCACTGGCGGTAAAACCCGTGAGTGACCTGAATCAATGTCAGTGGGAATGAGTACAGGAAATACACTACAGAGCAGAGCAGAGGAGGACAGGGAAAAGAGAAGGCAAACTATGGAGACAGAGCTGAGACTGAGGTACGAGAGAAGGGGGAATGTGATGGACAGGGAGGACCGGGATGCTGCCTTTGGACTGGGAGGAGCAATAACTTCTACTAAAGGCCTTTGCACAGGTAAACAAGAGAGAAGTATAATGAGAGCTAGTTGGTAGCAGATACTGGTGGTAAATAGAGACGGGATGCAGGAACACTGATCAAAGAGGGGAACAAACAAACAGGAGAGGAGATCCATAAACTGAGACTTTGAATCCAGCGACAGGGGCTTCCGCAGCATCCTGGAACTATGACCATCAGGGAATGATGGGCAGGCTGAGAATATAAAGGAGCACAACCAATAAAAAGGCCCCCTCTGATTAACAATACTGTCTGTGCAGCTTGGACTCTGCACGTCCACACTGACTCCCACCCGCCGGGCAGAAGCTCTTCAGCACCCCGGTTACCTAGCAATGGCTGGGACACTGGGGGGAGCGAGACGGCGGCTCAGGACAGGAGAAGGCCGGCAGCTCATAACAAAAAGCCCTGTTTGGTCACCCAAACAGCTGAATTTTCCCACATTTCAGCTCGCAACCTCCGGAAGTGCAAACTGAAATGTGACTGCTGTGGCTATTGGGCGTCTGATCAGAGCAACATTTGAATACCTCCGATAGATGCCAATTAGTGAAAACAATCTCTCCAACAATTGAATAGGCTCCATAGAATGCCAACATCTCCCCAGCAATGATGATGATGATGAGCAACGTGCCAGCAGACAGTGCATCCTCTATAAATGTATATATTAGGTTTATTGAGTTGTATGGAGGGTGTATGGAGGGAGCAGGCACTAACCTTGGAACTGCCATGCTGATGAAGTACTACTATAAGGCCTGGAGATGCATCTTTACACTTAGCCTTGCTGCCAGACAGTGGTCCTCTACATGCAGTATGAGGAATGTGCGTCTGCAGTACCCTGCAGACGCTGGTTATATGTTATATATAATTTGTATTTGTTGACAATTGAATTATTTAAAACATAGGGGCAGATTCAATTAGTGGCTAATTGGTGACTTTGAGCAATTCAAATAAGAATTGCTACCCCCTACATTAAGCCCCAGAGGGTGCACTTAGCGCAGAGCAAAGCAGTAGGTGATCACAGGCTTTCCCAACTGCCCTACCCCGCCCACGGGACACTGCGACCCACGGGTGGGACAGCAGGACAGTGACTGAACAGTGGGACTGTCCCGCTGGAATCAAAGAACGAACAACGAAGCCCCTTGCGGGCTCGGTGGTGAGCTGCGCTCACCACAGGTTTTATTCCCACTGTATGGGTGTCGGGGACAACCACGAGTAGGAATAGTAATTGTTAGTCATTATGCCGACTGTCGGGATTGTGACAGGGCTGGATGTAGATATTGTCACCGGCGGTCTCCTGACTGCTGGTCACATAACTACATCCCCCTTCCATAGCCTCTGCAAACAGAAGGCCTTATTCAGGTTTATTAGTAAACAAAAAAAGTTAGCACTGCAGGTGGAGCAGATCTAACTGGTGTAGAGAGATTTGGGTGGGGTGTGTTCAAACTGAAATCTAAATTGTAGTGTAGAAATTAAGCAGCCAGTATTTACCCTGCACAGAAACAATATAACCCACCCAAATCTAAATCTCTCTGCACATGTTACGCTCTGTGACCTGAAGTTATCCCACTTCTTGTTAAGAAAAGTATTTTCTGGTGTTCTTTCCTCTAGAGCACACACTCTACCATCTGCGTCCAAAAACCAAATCTGCAGGACTTTGATCTTCAATTCTGCTAATTGTACTGTGCTGACATGCACTAACATATTATACATTTCCATTCAGTGTTCCATTTGTTTGTCTGTATAAATGCATTCATTTTTTTATTTAACTTGTAATTTATAGTTAGTCTTTTACATTTCCAAAGTCTGTTCTTTGATGTTGCATTGTTTAGAAAAACAATTGGAAATGATCACAAGGAAAATAAATATGTTGTTGCCAGGGCCGGATCTAGACCTTGTGGCGCCCAGGGCAAAAAAATAGGGGCATGGCTTCACAGAGAAGGGGCGTGGTCAGTTATGCCCCCTGTCGCTGTGCCCTCAGTAGTTATGCCCCAGTACTGTGCCCTCTGTAGCTTTGCCCATAGTAGTATTGCTCCCAGTACTGTGCCCCCTGTAGAGTTGTGCCCCCAGTAGTATTGCCCCCAGTACTGTGCCTCCTGTAGAGTTGTGCCTCCAGTAGTATTGTCCCCAGTACTGTGCCCCCTGTAGAGTTGTGCCCCCTAGTTGCGCCGCTTACAAAAAAAAGAAAAAAAGAAAGAAAAATAAATGAATACTCACAATCCCCGCTCCTGCTTCCCGACCGCTGCTGCCCTCCGTCTCCGGTCGCCGGCGCCGCTCCTCGGATCTATGGGAGAGATGTCATGACGTCTCTCCCATAGCACTGCATAGTCACTAGAGGTCAATTATAACCTCTAGCGTCTATGTGCAGCTCCCACAATGCAGTGCGGTGCGCTATGACTTCATCGCGCACCGTACAACACCACATCTACACAGCACCGGGCGGCACCAGTAGCGGATCTTGCCACGGCGGCGGCGGCCTCCGGAAGACGGCTCCCCGGGCAAAAATCCTGCTTGCCCGTAGCAAGATCCGCTACTGGTTGTTGCTTAACACAGCTAATTATTTATGTACTGCTTACATTGTTAAATACAGTTTTTGTTTTATTTTGGCTATAAGACTAGGGGCATATTCATTATCACTAAAATGTCACAATTTACACTCCGCAGGAGTTTGATAATGAAACTGTTCACCATCCTGACATGGCGAACAGCTTCCGAATTTTCAGCACAAGCCCGAAAGCGGGGGACTGAGAGGGCGGAGCACACTGTCAGTAGCGGATCTTGCCATGGGCAAGCAGGACTTTTGACCGGGGCGCCGCCGTCCGGAGGGCGCCGGCGCCATCCGGTGGGTACAGCACCAAGGCAAGATCCGCTACTGCTGTGCCCCCCGTTGCCCGCTGTGTCCCGCTGCCCGCTGTGTCCCGCTGTGAAGGGAACTAGACGCGTAGCGTCTAGTTTCCCTTCGTGGAGAGGACCTTTACTGTGCGGTGCGCGATGACGTCAAAGGTCCTCTCCACGAAGGGAAACTAGATGCTACGCGTCTAGTTTCCCTTCGTAGAGAGGACCTTTGCTGTGCGGTACGACATCGCGCACCGCACAGCATTACAGCTGCACTACTACTGTACAGGGGGCGTAACTGATCACGCCCCTTGTATGAAGCCACGCCCCTATCCCCCCCCCCCGGGGTGCAAAAAGGCCTAGAACCGGCCCTGCACACTGTATAATCTCCGCCGCCGAGTAGAGATTATACAGAGGGAGCTGGCGGCGGGGAAGGTGGACGGGGGCCGCGGCTGTATAGTGAGTATAATATCCCTTGTTCATTTGTGCATGCGCAACATGAAGAACACAGGGCAGCTAGAAGGGAAAATTGTCACTTTTCTCCAAAAGCACAGTTTTTCGGAAGTGATAATTTTCTCATGGGGGTATACTGAATACAGAAAAATTTGTGAGAAAATTCAATGAGAAATGAAAACTAAAAATTCTCATTGCACTATTCTTTTCATGATGAATATTCCCCTAATGACTTTGTATGTTTGTGTTTCAATGTAATTTACCAGTCTGCCACAAATATATATTTTCCCCTCTTCTGTTAGGTAATGCCCCCTATTCAGTGCTGCCTAGAGGTCTCCAGTGCCTGGGTAAAATTTTGGGGGTGTGGCCTTATCGCGGGAGGCGCCCCCTTAGGAAAAATGTAAGAAAAAAACAGTCTCTAGAGCCCAGCAGGGGAGAGCGAACTGTCCCCTCAGCCAGGAGCAACTCGATGGTGGAGCGTGATCAGTGCGATTGCTCCCCACCTACCCACACAGCAACAGACAGAGGCTCTTTGTATCACTACAGCCCAGCACACTGCAGTGCGTGCTGTGCTGAGAAAATGAGAGCTTATGCTTCGGCTGCCCGGTAAGGTGGAAGGAGCGGGTGGAGGAGGGGTGCGTCAGACACGAGTCCCTCCAGCTGGCTGGGGCCCTGGTAATTAGTACCCCCCCAGCGGTGCAAGTGGGCGGGTATGGCGTACCCTTAAGAATTTAGCCGCGGGTACGCCGTAACCACTCCGCCGGGCCGCCACTCACTATGACTGTGCTGAGTTGCTGCTGTGAGCGGGTACCGCTGCTGCCGCTGTGCGCCTCTGCATCGGCGCCTCCCCTTCCCATCCAGCTGGGAGCGTGATCGTGACATCATCACGCTCCCACGGCTGGGGCGGCGGGCGTGCAGAGGACCCTGGGGGCTGGCTGGGCGCGTGAGGCTTGAGCAGCGTCGCAGCGGCAAGTCGGCAACTTGCAGGGTCATTCAGGAGCAGTCACAGTCTGGAGCACTTCATCTCTTGGAGGGGACAGGGAGCAGCCTGACTGCCTGAGGTACAGACAGATTGTGGGGGCATTTGTATATCTGGCACTGTGGAGCAATGTATATCTGGCACTCTGGGGGCATTTGTGTATCTGTCACTGTGGAGCAGTGCCGTAACTAGGCATTTTAGCGCTTTGTGCAAGAAACGACATTGGCGCCGCCCCTCCCCATGTAAGATAGGGGCAGTGCGCGCCGTAGGCGCGTGAAAAATATATAGGGGCATGGCTTCATGGGGAAGGGGCATGGCCACAAAATAATAGCAATTCATACTACGGTGCACAGTAGTCTACATTATTCAAATTACGCTGCACAGTAGCGCCACTACACCAGGTAGAGCCCCTTTTACACATTACAGCAGACAGCGTCCCCCTTTTTACACATTACAGCAGACAGTCTCCCTTTTAACACATTGCGGCAGCCAGTCCCCCTTTTTACACATTGCGGCAGACAGCGTCCCCTTTTTTACATATTACAGCAGACAGCGTCCCCTTTTTTAACATTACGGCAGACAGCGTGCCCTTTTTACACATTACAGCAGACAGCGTCCCCGTTTTTACACATTACGGCAGATGGTGTCCCCCTTTATACACATTGCGGCAGCCAGTCCCCCTTTTTACACATTACGGCAGCCAGTCCCTCTTTTTATACATTGCGGCAGCCAGTCCCCCTTTTTACACATTGCGGCAGCCAGTCCCCCTTTTTACACATTGCGGCAGCCAGTCCCCATTTTTACACATTGCGGCAGCCAGTCCCCCTTTTTACACATTGCGGCAGCCAGGCCCCCTTTTTACACATTGCGGCAGCCAGGCCCCCTTTTTACACATTGCGGCAGCCAGGCCCCCTTTTTACACATTGCGGCAGCCAGGCCCCCTTTTTACACATTGCGGCAGCCAGTCCCCCTTTTTACACATTGCGGCAGCCAGGCCCCCTTTTTACACATTATGGCAGACGGTGTCCCCCTGAGAGAGAGAGAGAGAAAGAGAGATACATACTTACCATCTCCCCGCTGACAGGCTCCTCGTGCAGCTCCCTCGGTGCAGGCAGGTGAGAAGGAGGAGGAGGGAGGGGGACTGGAGCCGCAGCAGCGCTATTTCATTGGTAGTAAGCGCCGCTGCAGCATCCCCCTCTCCTTCCGTATTGGCTGCCCGGCGCTGCTGTGGATGCTGGGATGGAGGAACCGCTGGCTGGATGTGGTTGTAAGTCTTTTGGCGCAGCTTACATCAGTCAAAAAGCGTCAGGGGCTGGGCTTGTTGCTTTATCATGACTTGGGAGCTGTGAGTTGAGGTCACAGAGTCTGTAAGTGACACTGGCTATAGTGCATCAGGCGCAGCTGCTGCTGAAAACAATGAATCTATAAATTCTATAAAATTAATATATAATACTTGCAGGGCCGTAACTATGTGTGTGCCAGGTGTGCCTGGCACACAGCGCAGTTGCCCTGAGGGCGCAACGGCCAGCGGCATGTAATGAGTAAAATTGACTCATTACATGCCACCTCTGCTGTGTGCCGTGCGCCGCGCTGGAGAGGAGAGAGCAGCGCCGGGCAGTGGAGAAAGAGGTGGAGGGAGGGGGACTGGAGCCGCAGCAGCGGTTCCTCCATCCCAGCATTCACAGCGGCGCCGGGCAGCCTATACAGAAGGAAAGGGGACTGCTGCAGCGGCGCTACTACCAATGACATAGCGCTGCTGCGGCTCCAGTCCCACTCCCTCCTCCTCCTTCTTCCCTGCGTGCACCGAGGGAGCTGCCAGCACGAGGAGCCTGACTGCTAGCGGGAGATGGTAAGTATCTCCCTCTCTCTCTTTCTTTCTCTATCCTTTCTGCCGCAATGTGTGAAAAGGGGGACACCGTCTGCCATAATGTGTAGAAAGGGGGACTGGCTGCCGCAATGTGTAAAAAGGGGGACACCGTCTGCAGTAATGTGTAAAAATGGGGACTGGCTGTCGCAATGTGTAAAAAGGAGGACACCGTCTGCCGTAATGTGTAAAAAGGGGGACTGGCTGCCGCAATGTGTAAAAAGGGGGACGCTGCCTGCCGTAATGTGTAAAAAGGGGGACTGGCTGCCGCAATGTGTAAAAAGGAGGATGCTGTCTGCCGTAATGTGTAAAAAGGGGGACGCTGTCTGCCGTACTGTGTAAAAAAGGGGATGCTGTCTGCTGTAATGTGTAAAAAAGGGGGAAGCTGTCTGCCATAATGTGTAAAAAAGGGGACGCTGTCTGCCGTAATGTGTAAAAAAGGGGACGCTGTCTGCCATAATGTGTAAAAAGGGGACGCAGTCTGCCGTAATGTGTAAAAAAGGGCACACTGTCTGCCGTAATGTGTAAAAAAGGGGACGCTGTCTTGCCATAATGTGGAAAAAAGGGGACGCTGTCTGCCGTAATGTGTAAAAAGGGGAATCTGTCTGCCGTAATGTGAAAAAGGGGCACTACCTGGTGTAGTGGCTCTACTGTGCGCCATAATTTGAATAATGGAGAGCACTGTGCACCATTGTATGAATTGGTATTATTTTGTGGCCACACCCCTTTCCCGTGAAGCCACGCCCCTATATTTTTTGCGCACGCCTAAGGCGCGCACTGCCGCCTGTTTACGCTAAGGGGGGGGGGCACCGATGCCGTTTCTTGCACACAGCTCTAAAATGTCTAGTGACGGCACTGAATACTTGCATCCATCCATTACCATTAGTGTTGGTATTAGATATACAGTATCTATCTATTTATTTATTTATCTATCTATCTATACATATATCTATATATCTATCTATATACAGTGGCGTAAGTTCGCCCCAGTCTCCTGGAGGCATGATAAATTTTGGTGGCCCCCCACCCCTACATAAATAAGTCATCTCAATAAAATAGACACCGGCATATCTTTTTAGCACACCTATAGTGCTCCCTCACCTGCCAGCGGGTCCTGAAGGAGATGATGCGGTGCAGTGGTATGACGATATATACAAAAAACACACGCCTCTTTCACTTGAGCACATACACATCTCTTTCACTTAAGTACACACATGCCTCTTTCACTTAAACACACATCTCTCACTAAAACACACACGCCTCTCACTAAAACACACACACATGCCTCTTTCACTTACACACATACAACACACACATGCCTCTTTCACTTACACACATACAACACACACACACATGCCTCTTGCAAAAACACACACACACATGCCTCTTTAACTTACACACACGCCTCTCACTAAAAAACACACACACGCCTCTTTCACTTACACACACACATCTCTTTCACTTATACACACATCTCTTTCACTTACACACACAAAAAAACCACAGACACACACCTCATTTAAAAACATGCACCCACATAAACATGCACCCACCCCCACTCCCCCACATACACACAGTGCAGCTTGAGGCAGGTGCTGTCAGTACCTACCTGTTGCTATCAGCCGGGACGCAGGAAGAGAGAGTCTCCACGGTAAGTATGAATATTATTATTAGTATTTGAAATCATTGATGGTCTATGACCGATGTCAAATACTTTTACCATCGATGGGGGAGAACCAGATGGTTCCCTTAAAAATTTAGCAGTGGGTACACCGTACCCACCACCGCCGGGCGCCGCTCCCTCCGCTGATGCTCACACCGTGCTGATGCAAGGGGAGGAGAGTGCAGCGTACGCCTCTCCTGCCCCTCAGTGTCTACCTTCAATTCAGCGCCAGCCCGTGAGCCAATCAGAGCCTGCGGACCGGCAGCCAAGGCTCCTGATTTGCTGCCGGACCGCGAGCTTTGATTGGCTCACGGATCGGCGCCTAATTGAAGGTAGACACCGTGACCCACACAGCCGCTGGAGACTGAGGGGCAGGAGAGGCGCACACTGCGCTCTCCTCCCCTCACACACATGAACAGGTAGCAGCAGCGCGGTAAGCAGGAGGGGGGATGTGTACTTGGCACTGGGGGCATATCTAGCACTGCAGGGACATGTATATCTGGCACTGGGGGCATTTCTGTATCTGGCACTGGGGGCATCTCTGCATCTGGCACTGGGGGCATATCTGGCACTGGGAGCATATCTGGCACTGGGGGGACATGTGTGTCTGGCACTGGGGGCATTTCTGTATCTGGCACTGGGGGCATATCTGGCACGGGGAGCATATCTGGCACTGGGGGGACATGTGTGTCTGGCACTGGGGGCATTTCTGTATCTGGCACTGGGGGGCATTTGGGAGCATATCTGGCACTGTGGGGGCATTTCTGTATCTGGCACTGGGGGCATATCTGGCACTGGGGGGACATGCGTATCTGGCACTAGGGGCATTTCTGTATCTGGGACATGCGTATCTGGCACTAGGGGCATTTCTGTATCTGGCACTGGGGGCATATCTGGCACTGGGGGCATCTCTGTATCTGGCACAGTGAGGCAATGTGTATCTGGCAGTGGGGCAATGTATATCTGGCACTGTGGGACAACGTGTATTTGGCACTATTGGGGTCATATGTGTATCTGCCCCTCCCCCCATATGTGTATCACAGTGGTGTAAGTTCATCCCAGTTGCCCGGAGGCAAGATAAATATTGGTGCCCCCCTTCCTCCTTTATATAGATAAATATATGTATGTATGTATGTATGTATGTATGTATGTATGTATGTATGTATGTGTGTATATGGAGTTTTCTGAAGAAAAAAATGTGTATATATTTCATTGATTTTAAATCACACATTATTTAGCAGTCATAGCTAGGATTAGAACAGGTGACCTGTTACACTGTAGGCAGACACCTTACTGATAGAGCTATTTGCTGATTCTGAGTATATGAATCTACTATACAGAGTTAAAATTGTCTGTTCAAAACTGTTGCACCTAGCACCATCAGCAAATAGCTCCATCAGTAAGGTGCCTGCTTCCAGTGTAATAATAATGAATGGGTTCTAATCCTGGGTATGACACTTGTAAAATGTGTATCTATAATAAAGAGGGTGTGACTTGTAAGGTGCAGAGACCAGTGGGGGAGTCGGCCATAGAAGAGATAGCAGTGGCTATTAATTAACCTAATTGAATGGTGTTGCTGAACACATGGAATGGGAGGAGACATGCCCCCCTTCAGAGCAGGAGCCCGGTGGCAGCTGGGTCTGGGACTCAGGGTCGACAACAAAAAGGTCGACACCAATTGGTCGACACACCTTAGGTCGACACACCTTAGGTCGACATGAACAAAAGGTCGACATGGACAAAAGGTCGACAGGAACAAGGTCGACATGAGTTTTTTATGTTTTTTTTGGTGTCGTTTTCTTCGTAGAGTGACCGGGAATCCCAATTAGTGCACCGCGTCCCCTCGCATGGCTCGCCATGCTTCGGGCATGGTGCCTTCTCTCCGCTACCGCTTCGCTCGGCACAGATTACCGTTCCAATCGTAGTCCACGTGGATCGTTAAGTATGAAAAGGTTCCAAAAAAGAAAAAATCGTGAAAAACTCATGTCGACCTTTTTCCATGTCGACCTTGTTCCTGTCGACCTTTTGTCCATGTCGACCTAAGGTATGTCGACAAATTGGCGTCGACCTAAGGTGTGTCGACCTTTTTGTTGTCGACCTGGAGTCCGGATACCGTGGCAGCTGACTCCATTGCCTCCCACAGTTACGCCTCTGGGTATATTGTAGTTTCCATGCCACACACAGGTTGTTGAGAGGACAGTGATGCTGGTTACCATGGCCACAGCATCTGTATGTGGATTTAAATAAGAATTTACTCACCAGTAATTCTATTTCTCGTAGTCCGTAGTGGATGCTGGGGACTCCGTAAGGACCATGGGGAATAGACGGGCTCCGCAGGAGACTGGGCACATCTAAAGAAAGATTTAGGTCTATCTGGTGTGCACTGGCTCCTCCCCCTATGACCCTCCTCCAAGCCTCAGTTAGGACACTGTGCCCGGAAGAGCTGACACAATAAGGAAGGATTTTGAATCCCGGGTAAGACTCATACCAGCCACACCAATCACACCGTATAACTCGTGATAGGAACCCCGGTTAACAGTATGATAACAACGGAGCCTCTGAACAGATGGCTCGCAATAACAACCCGATTTGTGTAACAATAACTATTTACAAGTATTGCAGACAATCCGCACTTGGGATGGGCGCCCAGCATCCACTACGGACTACGAGAAATAGAATTACCGGTGAGTAAATTCTTATTTTCTCTGACGTCCTAGTGGATGCTGGGGACTCCGTAAGGACCATGGGGATTATACCAAAGCTCCCAAATGGGCGGGAGAGTGCGGACGACTCTGCAACACCGAATGAGAGAACTCCAGGTCTTCCTCAGCCAGTGTATCAAATTTGTAGAATTTTGCAAACGTGTTTGCCCCTGACCAAGTAGCAGCTCGGCAAAGTTGTAAAGCCGAGACCCCTCGGGCAGCCGCCCAAGATGAGCCCCCTTCCTTGTGGAATGGGCTTTTACAGATTTAGGCTGCGGTAGTCCCACCGCAGAATGCGCCAGCTGAATAGTGCTACAAATCCAGCGCGCGATAGTCTGCTTAGAAGCAGGAGCACCCAGTTTGTTGGGTGCATACAGGATAAACAGCGAGTCAGTTTTCCTGACTCCAGCCGTCCTGGAAACATAATTTTTCAGGGCCCTGACTACGTCCAGTAACTTGGAATCCTCCAAGTTCCTAGTAGCCGCAGGCACCACAATAGGCTGGTTCAAGTGAAAACGCTGATACCACCTTCGGGAGAAACCGAGTACGAGTCCTCAACTCTGCCCTATCCATATGGAAAATCAGATAAGGGCTTTCATAGGACAAAGCCGCCAATTCTGACACACGCCTGGCCGAAGCCAGAGCCAACAGCATGACCACTTTCCCCGTGAGATATTTCAAATCCACAGTCAAATCCACAGTGGTTCAAACCAATGTGATTTCAGGAACTCCAAAACCACATTGAGATCCCAAGGTGCCACTGGGGGCACAAAAGGAGGCTGAATACGCAGAACTCCTTTGACAAAAGTCTGAACTTCAGGCAGTGAAGCCAGTTCTTTCTGGAAGAAAATCGACAGGGCCGAAATCTGGACCTTAATGGACCCCAATTTGAGGCCCAACGTCACCCCTGCTTGCAGGAAATGCAGGAATCGACCCAGTTGAAATTCCTCCTTTGGGGCCTTCCTGGCCTCACACCAAGCAACATATTTCCGCCAAATGCGGTGATAATGTTTTGCAGTGACATCCTTCCTGGCTTTGATCAGGGTAGGGATGACTTCCTCCGGAATGCCCTTTTCTCAGTACCTTGGGAATGAGAGGCAGAGGAGGAAACACATAAACCGACTGGTACACCCACGGTGTTACTAGAGCGTCCACAGCGATCGCCTGAGGGTCCCTTGACCTGGCGCAATATCCTTTTAGCTTTTTGTTGAGGCGGGACGCCATCATGTCCACCTGTGG
Organism: Pseudophryne corroboree; assembly: GCF_028390025.1. Lineage (NCBI taxonomy): Eukaryota > Metazoa > Chordata > Amphibia > Anura > Myobatrachidae > Pseudophryne > Pseudophryne corroboree. The sequence continues at coordinate 119,187,907 of NC_086455.1, read as the reverse complement.
TCTTACCCACCGGTTTACCAGCATTTGGAAGACTTCTGGATGAAGTCCCCATTCTCCCGGGTGGAGGTCGTGCCTGCTGAGGAAGTCTGCTTCCCAGATGTCCACTCCCGGAATGAATACTGCTGTCAGTGCTAACACATGATTTTCCGCCCATCGGAGAATCCTTGTGGCTTCTGCCATTTCCCTCCTGCTTCTTGTGCCGCCCTGTCTGTTTACATGGGCGACCGCCGTGATGTTGTCTGATTGGATCAGTACCGGCTGTTTCTGAAACAGGGGCCTTGCTTGGCTTAGGGCATTGTAAATGGCCCTTAGCTCTAGAATATTTATGTGAAGCGAAATCTCCTGATTTGACCCCAGGCCTTGGAAATTTCTTCCCTCTGTGACTGCGCCCCAGCCCCGAAGGCTGGCATCCGTGGTCACCAGGACCCAGTCCTGTATTCCGAATCTGCGGCCCTCTAGTAGATGAGCCCTCTGCAGCCACCACAGCAGCGACACCCTGGTCCTTGCCGACAGGGTTATCCGCTGTTGCATCTGGAGATGGGACCCGGACCATTTGTCCAACAGGTCCCACTGGAAAGTCCTTGCGTGGAACCTTCCGAATGGAATCGCTTTGTACGAAGCTACCATCTTTCCCAGGACTCGTGTGCATTGATGTACCGACACCTGTCCCGGTTTTAGGAGTTCTCTGACTAGAGATGACAACTCCTCGGCTTTTTCCACTGGAAGGAACACTTTTTTTCTGGTCTGTGTCCAGAATCATTCCCAGAAGACGTGTCGTCGGGACCAGCTGTGACTTTGGAATATTGAGAATCCAGCCGTGCTGTTGTAGCACTTCCCGAGAAAGTGCTACCCCCACTACCAACTGTTCCTTGGACCTCACCTTTATCAGGAGATCGTCCAAGTACGGGATAAGTAAAACTCCCTTCTTGCGAAGGAGTATCATCATTTCGGCCATTACCTTGGTAAAGACCCTCGGTGCCGTGGATAACCCAAACGGCAGCGTCTGGAACTGATAGTGACAGTCCTGTACCACAAATCTGAGGTACTCCTGGTGAGGAGGGTAAATGGGGACATGCAGGTACGCATCCTTGATGTCCAGGGAGACCATGTAATTCCCCTCGTCCAGGCTCGCAATAACCGCCCTGAGTGATTCCATCTTGAACTTGAACCTTTTGATATAAGTGTTCAAGGATTTTAAATTTAAGATGGGTCTCACCGAACCGTCCGGTTTCGGTACCACAAACATTGTGGAATAGTAACTCTTCCCTTGCTGAAGGAGGGGTACCTTGACAATCACTTGCTGTGAATACAGTTTTTGGATAGCCGCCAACACTGCCTCCCTGGCAGAGGGAGTTGCTGGTAAGGCAGATTTTAGAAAACGGCAGGGGGGGGACGTCTCGAATTCCAGCCTGTACCCCTGAGATACTACTTGAAGGGCCCAGGGATCCACTTGTGAGAGAGCCCACTGTGTGCTGAAATTTCTGAGACGGGCCTCCACCGTACCCGGATCCGCCTGTGAAGCCCCAGCGTCATGCTGTGGACTTACCGGACGCGGGGGAGGACTTTTGCTCTTGGGAACTGGCTGTATGCTGCAGCTTTTTCCCTCTACCTTTGCCTCTCGGCAGAAAGGATGCGCCTCGCGCCCTCTTGTGTTTATGGGGCCGAAAGGACTGTACTTGATTATACGGTGCCTTCTTTTGCTGTGGGGTAGCCTGTGGCAAAAATGTCGATTTCCCAGCCGTAGCTGTGAAAACGAGGTCTGAAAGACCATCCCCAAACAGTTCCACCCCCTTATAAGGCAAAACTTCCATGTGCCTTTTTGAATCTGCATCACCTGACCACTGCCGAGTCCATAACCCCCTTCTGGCGGCAATGGACATTGCGCTTATTTTTGATGCCAGCCGGCAAATATCCCTCTGTGCATCACGCATGTATAAGACAGCGTCCTTTATATGCTCTACTGTCAGCAAAATAGTGTCCCTATCCAGGGTATCAATATTATCCGACAGGGAATCTGACCACGCAGCAGCAGCACTGCACATCCATGCTGATGCAATCGCTGGTCGCAATATAATGCCCGTGTGTGTATATATAGCTTTTAGGGTAGCCTCCTGCTTTCTATCAGCAGGATCCTTTAGGGCGGCCGTATCCGGAGACGGTAGTGCCACCTGTTTTGATAAACGTGTAAGCGCTTTATCTACCCTAGGGGACGTTTCCCAACGTGACCTATCCTCTGGCGGGAAAGGGTACGCTGCCAATAACCGTTTAGAAATTATCAATTTCTTATCGGGGGAAGTCCACGCTTCCTCACACACCTCATTTAATTCCTCAGATGCAGGAAAAACTACTGGTAGTTTTTTCTCACCGAACATAATACCCTTTTTTGTGGTACCTGGGGTACTATCAGAAATGTGTAATACATTTTTCATTGCCTCAATCATGTAACGGGTGGACCTATTGGAGGGTACACTAGTCTCATCGTCGTCGACACTGGAGTCGGTATCCGTGTCGACATCTGTGTCTGCCATCTGAGGTAGCGGGCGTTTTAAAGCCCCTGATGACATTTGAGACGCTGGAACAGTCACAAGCTGAGTAGCCGGCTGTCCTATGTCGTCAAACCTTTTATGTAAGGAGCTGACACTGTCACGTAATTCCTTCCATAAGTCCATCCACACAGGTGTCGACCCCTCAGGGGGTGACAACACATTTACAGGCATTTGCTCTGCCTCCACATCATTTTCCTCATCATACATGTCGATACAGCGGTACCGACACACAGCACACACACAGGGAATGCTCTGACAGAGGACAGGACCCCACAAAGCCCTTTGGGGAGACAGAGGGAGAGTATGCCAGCACACACCAGAGCGCTATATACCACAGGGATATCACCTATAAAGAGTGTTTTCCCTTATAGCTGCATATATATATTATATTGCGCCTAAATTTGTGCCCCCCCTCTCTTTTTTACCCTTTCTGTAGTGCAGGACTGCAGGGGAGAGCCAGGGAGCGATCCTTCCAGCGGAGCTGTGAGGGAAAATGGCGCCAGTGTGCTGAGGGAGATGGCTCCGCCCCTTTTTCGGCGGGCTTTCTCCCGCTTTTTGTGTTATTCTGGCAGGGGTAATATACACCTATATAGCCTCTGGGGCTATATATGGTGTCAGTTTTGCCAGCCAAGGTGTTAATATTGCTGCTCAGGGCGCCCCCCCCCCCCCCCCCCCCAGCGCCCTGCACCCATCAGTGACCGAAGTGTGTGGTGTGCATGAGGAGCAATGGCGCACAGCTGCAGTGCTGTGCGCTACCTTGGAGAAGACAGAAGTCTTCAGCCGCCGATTTTCCGGACCTTCTTGCTTCTGGCTCTGTAAGGGGGACGGCGGCGCGGCTCCGGGAACGGACGACGAGGTCGGGTCCTGTGTGCGATCCCTCTGGAGCTAATGGTGTCCAGTAGCCTAAGAAGCCCAAGCTAGCTGCAAGCAGGTAGGTTCGCTTCTTCTCCCCTTAGTCCCTCGCTGCAGTGAGCCTGTTGCCAGCAGGTCTCACTGTAAAATAAAAAACCTAAAATATACTTTCTTTCTAGGAGCTCAGGAGAGCCCCTAGTGTGCATCCAGCTCGGCCGGGCACAGAAATCTAACTGAGGCTTGGAGGAGGGTCATAGGGGGAGGAGCCAGTGCACACCAGATAGACCTAAATCTTTCTTTAGATGTGCCCAGTCTCCTGCGGAGCCCGTCTATTCCCCATGGTCCTTACGGAGTCCCCAGCATCCACTAGGACGTCAGAGAAAAACAAGATACAATATGATCAGAAATCTCTAAAATCAAGGGAGGAAGTGACAACATTTGCAAGAAAATCTTATTATAAAGATGCTACAAAATAACTTACCATCTCTTTCTTCATGTATAGGTGACACAAAACGTGTACATGTACTACATGCACAAACATTATCTCTTGCTCCATGGTTAGTTGGTTGGTTGTGGAGTGGGACCTGAACTGCAGCTATCTCCTCGCGGTGGGGCCTGGATATTTTCTGGAAAAGAGCTGCAGGCCAATATTACCAGAATTCTGAAAAATTATAGTCAAATTGACATGATTTTTCAGTCTTTACTTGGGTAGCAACATCAAATGCGGAATGTTTTAATGTCCGAAAATGCTTTCCGCGCTATGAGAGACAAGATGTGTGGCTCAGTGGGACCTGCAATACGTGGATTGCAGGATTGCCTTTCCGGACCAAATTTTAAAACTTTGAGACAATTATGGGAGCTGAAGATATTAACTTAGGATGATGAACCTTCACCAGTAACATAGTAACATAGTAACATAGTATCTGAGGTTGAAAAAAGACAATTGTACATCGAGTTCAACCTATTTGTGGTCTCCTATGCATGATGATTTGACTAAAATTTCTGACTGATGCTGCTGTCAGCCGTTGCATTTTAGCCCTATTTATAGTAGAGATGAGCGGGTTCGGTTTCTCTGAATCCGAACCCGCCAGAACTTCATGTTTTTTTTCACGAGTCCGAGCGACTCGGATCTTCCCGCCTTGCTCGGTTAACCCGAGCGCGCCCGAACGTCATCATGACGCTGTCGGATTCTCGCGAGGCTCGGATTCTATCGCGAGACTCGGATTCTATATAAGGAGCCGCGCGTCGCCGCCATTTTCACACGTGCATTGAGATTGATAGGGAGAGGACGTGGCTGGCGTCCTCTCCGTTTAGACACTTGATTTACTAATTTTGGGGAGCATTAGGAGTACTCAGTAGTGTACAGTGCAGAGTTTTGCTGATAGTGACCAGTGACCACCACTTTTATTTATAATCCGTTCTCTGCCTGAAAAAAGCGATACACAGCACACAGTGACTCAGTCACATACATACCATATCTGTGTGCACTGCTCAGGCTCAGGCCAGTGTGCTGCATCATCTATATATATTATATATCTGTCTGACTGCTCAGCTCACACAGCTTATAATTGTGGGGGAGACTGGGGAGCACTACTGCAGTGCCAGTTATAGGTTATAGCAGGAGCCAGGAGTACATAATATTATATTAAAATTAAACAGTGCACACTTTTGCTGCAGGAGTGCCACTGCCAGTGTGACTAGTGACCAGTGACCTGACCACCAGTATATAATATTAGTAGTATACTATCTCTTTATCAACCAGTCTATATTAGCAGCAGACACAGTACAGTGCGGTAGTTCACGGCTGTTGCTACCTCTGTGTCGGCACTCGGCAGCCCGTCCATAATTGTATATACCAGTGACCTAACCGTGGTTTTTTTTTCTTTCTTTATACATACATACTAGTTACGAGTATACTATCTCTTTATCAACCAGTCTATATATTAGCAGCAGACACAGTACAGTGCGGTAGTTCACGGCTGTGGCTACCTCTGTGTCGGCACTCGGCAGCCCGTCCATAATTGTATATACCAGTGACCTAACCGTGGTTTTTTTTTCTTTCTTTATACATACATACTAGTTACGAGTATACTATCTCTTTATCAACCAGTCTATATATTAGCAGCAGACACAGTACAGTGCGGTAGTTCACGGCTGTGGCTACCTCTGTGTCGGCACTCGGCAGCCCGTCCATAATTGTATATACCACCTAACCGTGGTTTTTTTTTCTTTCTTTATACATACATACTAGTTACGAGTATACTATCTCTTTATCAACCAGTCTATATATTAGCAGCAGACACAGTACAGTGCGGTAGTTCACGGCTGTGGCTACCTCTGTGTCGGCACTCGGCAGCCCGTCCATAATTGTATATACCAGTGACCTAACCGTGGTTTTTTTTTCTTTCTTTATACATACATACTAGTTACGAGTATACTATCTCTTTATCAACCAGTCTATATATTAGCAGCAGACACAGTACAGTGCGGTAGTTCACGGCTGTGGCTACCTCTGTGTCGGCACTCGGCAGCCCGTCCATAATTGTATATACCACCTAACCGTGGTTTTTTTTTCTTTCTTTATACATACATACTAGTTACGAGTATACTATCTCTTTATCAACCAGTCTATATATTAGCAGCAGACACAGTACAGTGCGGTAGTTCACGGCTGTGGCTACCTCTGTGTCGGCACTCGGCAGCCCGTCCATAATTGTATATACCAGTGACCTAACCGTGGTTTTTTTTTCTTTCTTTATACATACATACTAGTTACGAGTATACTATCTCTTTATCAACCAGTCTATATATTAGCAGCAGACACAGTACAGTGCGGTAATTCACGGCTGTGGCTACCTCTGTGTCGGCACTCGGCAGCCCGTCCATAATTGTATATACCACCTAACCGTGGTTTTTTTTTCTTTCTTTATACATACATACTAGTTACGAGTATACTATCTCTTTATCAACCAGTCTATATATTAGCAGCAGACACAGTACAGTGCGGTAGTTCACGGCTGTGGCTACCTCTGTGTCAGCACTCGGCAGCCCGTCCATAATTGTATATACCAGTGACCTAACCGTGGTTTTTTTTTCTTTCTTTATACATACATACTAGTTACGAGTATACTATCTCTTTATCAACCAGTCTATATATTAGCAGCAGACACAGTACAGTGCGGTAGTTCACGGCTGTGGCTACCTCTGTGTCGGCACTCGGCAGCCCGTCCATAATTGTATATACCAGTGACCTAACCGTGGTTTTTTTTTCTTTCTTTATACATACATACTAGTTACGAGTATACTATCTCTTTATCAACCAGTCTATATATTAGCAGCAGACACAGTACAGTGCGGTAGTTCACGGCTGTGGCTACCTCTGTGTCGGCACTCGGCAGCCCGTCCATAATTGTATATACCAGTGACCTAACCGTGGTTTTTTTTTCTTTCTTTATACATACATACTAGTTACGAGTATACTATCTCTTTATCAACCAGTCTATATATTAGCAGCAGACACAGTACAGTGCGGTAGTTCACGGCTGTGGCTACCTCTGTGTCGGCACTCGGCAGCCCGTCCATAATTGTATATACCAGTGACCTAACCGTGGTTTTTTTTTCTTTCTTTATACATACATACTAGTTACGAGTATACTATCTCTTTATCAACCAGTCTATATATTAGCAGCAGACACAGTACAGTGCGGTAGTTCACGGCTGTGGCTACCTCTGTGTCGGCACTCGGCAGCCCGTCCATAATTGTATACTAGTATCCAATCCATCCATCTCCATTGTTTACCTGAGGTGCCTTTTAGTTGTGCCTATTAAAATATGGAGAACAAAAATGTTGAGGTTCCAAAATTAGGGAAAGATCAAGATCCACTTCCACCTCGTGCTGAAGCTGCTGCCACTAGTCATGGCCGAGACGATGAAATGCCAGCAACGTCGTCTGCCAAGGCCGATGCCCAATGTCATAGTACAGAGCATGTCAAATCCAAAACACCAAATATCAGTAAAAAAAGGACTCCAAAACCTAAAATAAAATTGTCGGAGGAGAAGCGTAAACTTGCCAATATGCCATTTACCACACGGAGTGGCAAGGAACGGCTGAGGCCCTGGCCTATGTTCATGGCTAGTGGTTCAGCTTCACATGAGGATGGAAGCACTCAGCCTCTCGCTAGAAAAATGAAAAGACTCAAGCTGGCAAAAGCAGCACAGCAAAGAACTGTGCATTCTTCGAAATCCCAAATCCACAAGGAGAGTCCAATTGTGTCGGTTGCGATGCCTGACCTTCCCAACACTGGACGTGAAGAGCATGCGCCTTCCACCATTTGCACGCCCCCTGCAAGTGCTGGAAGGAGCACCCGCAGTCCAGTTCCTGATAGTCAGATTGAAGATGTCAGTGTTGAAGTACACCAGGATGAGGAGGATATGGGTGTTGCTGGCGCTGGGGAGGAAATTGACCAGGAGGATTCTGATGGTGAGGTGGTTTGTTTAAGTCAGGCACCCGGGGAGACACCTGTTGTCCGTGGGAGGAATATGGCCGTTGACATGCCAGGTGAAAATACCAAAAAAATCAGCTCTTCGGTCAGTTCGGTGTGGAGGTATTTCACCAGAAATGCAGACAACAGGTGTCAAGCCGTGTGTTCCCTTTGTCAAGCTGTAATAAGTAGGGGTAAGGACGTTAACCACCTCGGAACATCCTCCCTTATACGTCACCTGCAGCGCATTCATAATAAGTCAGTGACAAGTTCAAAAACTTTGGGTGACAGCGGAAGCAGTCCACTGACCAGTAAATCCCTTCCTCTTGTAACCAAGCTCACGCAAACCACCCCACCAACTCCCTCAGTGTCAATTTCCTCCTTCCCCAGGAATGCCAATAGTCCTGCAGGCCATGTCACTGGCAATTCTGACGAGTCCTCTCCTGCCTGGGATTCCTCCGATGCATCCTTGCGTGTAACGCCTACTGCTGCTGGCGCTGCTGTTGTTGCCGCTGGGAGTCGATGGTCATCCCAGAGGGGAAGTCGTAAGCCCACTTGTACTACTTCCAGTAAGCAATTGACTGTTCAACAGTCCTTTGCGAGGAAGATGAAATATCACAGCAGTCATCCTACTGCAAAGCGGATAACTGAGGCCTTGGCATCCTGGGTGGTGAGAAACCTGGTTCCGGTATCCATCATTACTGCAGAGCCAACTAGAGACTTGTTGGAGGTACTGTGTCCCCGGTACCAAATACCATCTAGGTTCCATTTCTCTAGGCAGGCGATACCGAAAATGTACACAGACCTCAGAAAAAGAGTTACCAGTGTCCTAAAAAATGCAGCTGTACCCAATGTCCACTTAACCACGGACATGTTGACAAGTGGAGCAGGGCAGGGTCAGGACTATATGACTGTGACAGCCCACTGGGTAGATGTATGGACTCCCGCCGCAAGAACAGCAGCGGCGGCACCAGTAGCAGCATCTCGCAAACGCCAACTCTTTCCTAGGCAGGCTACGCTTTGTATCACCGCTTTCCAGAATACGCACACAGCTGAAAACCTCTTACGGCAACTGAGGAAGATCATCGCGGAATGGCTTACCCCAATTGGACTCTCCTGTGGATTTGTGGCATCGGACAACGCCAGCAATATTGTGTGTGCATTAAATCTGGGCCAATTCCAGCACGTCCCATGTTTTGCACATACCTTGAATTTGGTGGTGCAGAATTTTTTAAAAAACGACAGGGGCGTGCAAGAGATGCTGTCGGTGGCCAGAAGAATTGCGGGACACTTTCGGCGTACAGGCACCACGTACAGAAAACTGGAGCACCACCAAAAACTACTGAACCTGCCCTGCCATCATCTGAAGCAAGAAGTGGTAACGAGGTGGAATTCAACCCTCTATATGCTTCAGAGGTTGGAGGAGCAGCAAAAGGCCATTCAAGCCTATACAATTGAGCACGATATAGTAGGTGGAATGCACCTGTCTCAAGTGCAGTGGAGAATGATTTCAACGTAGTGCAAGGTTCTGATGCCCTTTGAACTTGCCACACGTGAAGTCAGTTCAGACACTGCCAGCCTGAGTCAGGTCATTCCCCTCATCAGGCTTTTGCAGAAGAAGCTGGAGGCATTGAAGGAGGAGCTAACACGGAGCGATTCCGCTAGGCATGTGGGACTTGTGGATGCAGCCCTTAATTTGCTTAACAAGGATTCACGGGTGGTCAATCTGTTGAAATCAGAGCACTACATTTTGGCCACCGTGCTCGATCCTAGATTTAAAGCCTACCTTGGATCTCTCTTTCCGGCAGACACAGGTCTGCTGGGGTTGAAAGACCTGCTGGTGACAAAATTGTCAAGTCAAGCGGAACGCGACCTGTCAACATCTCCTCCTTCACATTCTCCCGCAACTGGGGGTGCGAGGAAAAGGCTCAGAATTCCGAGCCCACCCGCTGGCGGTGATGCAGGGCAGTCTGGAGCGACTGCTGATGCTGACATCTGGTCCGGACTGAAGGACCTGACAACGATTACGGACATGTCGTCTACTGTCACTGCATATGATTCTCTCAACATTGATAGAATGGTGGAGGATTATATGAGTGACCGCATCCAAGTAGGCACGTCACACAGTCCGTACTTATACTGGCAGGAAAAAGAGGCAATTTGGAGGCCCTTGCACAAACTGGCTTTATTCTACCTAAGTTGCCCTCCCACAAGTGTGTACTCCGAAAGAGTGTTTAGTGCCGCCGCTCACCTTGTCAGCAATCGGCGTACGAGGTTACATCCAGAAAATGTGGAGAAGATGATGTTCATTAAAATGAATTATAATCAATTCCTCCGCGGAGACATTGACCAGCAGCAATTGCCTCCACAAAGTACACAGGGAGCTGAGATGGTGGATTCCAGTGGGGACGAATTGATAATCTGTGAGGAGGGGGATGTACACGGTGATATATCGGAGGGTGAAGATGAGGTGGACATCTTGCCTCTGTAGAGCCAGTTTGTGCAAGGAGAGATTAATTGCTTCTTTTTTGGGGGGGGTCCAAACCAACCCGTCATATCAGTCACAGTCGTGTGGCAGACCCTGTCACTGAAATGATGGGTTGGTTAAAGTGTGCATGTCCTGTTTTGTTTATACAACATAAGGGTGGGTGGGAGGGCCCAAGGATAATTCCATCTTGCACCTCTTTTTTCTTTTCTTTTTCTTTGCATCATGTGCTGATTGGGGAGGGTTTTTTGGAAGGGACATCCTGCGTGACACTGCAGTGCCACTCCTAGATGGGCCCGGTGTTTGTGTCGGCCACTAGGGTCGCTAATCTTACTCACACAGCTACCTCATTGCGCCTCTTTTTTTCTTTGCGTCATGTGCTGTTTGGGGAGTGTTTTTTGGAAGGGACATCCTGCGTGACACTGCAGTGCCACTCCTAGATGTGCCCGGTGTTTGTGTCGGCCACTAGGGTCGCTAATCTTACTCACACAGCTACCTCATTGCGCCTCTTTTTTTCTTTGCGTCATGTGCTGTTTGGGGAGGGTTTTTTGGAAGGGACATCCTGCGTGACACTGCAGTGCCACTCCTAGATGGGCCCGGTGTTTGTGTCGGCCACTAGGGTCGCTAATCTTACTCACACAGTCAGCTACCTCATTGCGCCTCTTTTTTTCTTTGCGTCATGTGCTGTTTGGGGAGGGTTTTTTGGAAGGGCCATCCTGCGTGACACTGCAGTGCCACTCCTAGATGGGCCCGGTGTTTGTGTCGGCCACTAGGGTCGCTAATCTTACTCACACAGCTACCTCATTGCGCCTCTTTTTTTCTTTGCATCATGTGCTGTTTGGGGAGGGTTTTTTGGAAGGGCCATCCTGCGTGACACTGCAGTGCCACTCCTAGATGGGCCCGGTGTTTGTGTCGGCCACTAGGGTCGCTAATCTTACTCACACAGCTACCTCATTGCGCCTCTTTTTTTCTTTGCGTCATGTGCTGTTTGGGGAGGGTTTTTTGGAAGGGACATCCTGCGTGACACTGCAGTGCCACTCCTAGATGGGCCCGGTGTTTGTGTCGGCCACTAGGGTCGCTTATCTTACTCACACAGCGACCTCGGTGCAAATTTTAGGACTAAAAATAATATTGTGAGGTGTGAGGTATTCAGAATAGACTGAAAATGAGTGTAAATTATGGTTTTTGAGGTTAATAATACTTTGGGATCAAAATGACCCCCAAATTCTATGATTTAAGCTGTTTTTTAGTGTTTTTGGAAAAAAACACCCGAATCCAAAACACACCCGAATCCGACAAAAATAATTCGGTGAGGTTTTGCCAAAACGCGTTCGAACCCAAAACACGGCCGCGGAACCGAACCCAAAACCAAAACACAAAACCCGAAAAATTTCAGGCGCTCATCTCTAATTTATAGTAACTATAATGCATGACTATGCACCATACCCCTGGATATCCTTATCCATTAGGAATTTATCTAACCCATTCTTAAAGGTGTTGACAGATTCCGCCATTACAACTCCCTCGGGCAGGGAATTCCAAACACGTATTGTCCTTACCGTGAAAAAGCCTTTACGCCGTATTGTGCGGAATCTCCTCTCCTCTAACCTGAGCGAGTGTCCACGAGTCCTCTGTGTTGATCTAACCAAAAACAGGTCCCGCGCAAGCTCTGTGTATTGTCCCCTTATATATTTGTAGATGTTGATCATATCCCCTCTTAGTCTCCGCTTTTCCAATGTAAACATGCCTAGTCTTTCAAGCCTTTCCTTGTATTCCATCGTCTCCATGCCCTTAATTAGTTTGGTCGCCCTCCTCTGTACCTTTTCAAACTCCAGGACATCCTTTTTGTAGTACGGTGCCCAGAATTGTACACAGTATTTAAGGTGTGGACTCACTAGTGATTTATATAACGGGAGTATAATACTCTCGACCCTAGCATCAATACCTAGTTTTATGCATGCTATCTTATTAGCCTTCTTAGCTGCAGTCCTACTTTGGGTACTACTGCTTAGCTTGCTATCTATGAGGACACCCAAGTCCTTTTCCAGTACATAATCCCCTAATTTTACCCCATTTAGTAGGTAGGTGTAATTTTTGTTCTTGTTACCACAGTGCATTACCTTACACTTGTCTGTGTTGAAGCGCATTCTCCATTTGGCTGCCCATGCTTCTAATTTAACTAAGTCGTTCTGAAGAGACTCGGCATCCTCCTCTGTATTTATAGCCTTACACAATTTGGTATCATCTGCAAAAAGCGGTCCTAATACTGAGCATTGCGGCACACCACTTAGCACTTCAGTCCAAGTTGAAAAAGATCCATTAACCACAACGCGCTGCTCCCTATTATCTAACCAGTTTTTGACCCAAGTGCATATTGTGCTTCCTAGCCCTGATTCTTGTAGCTTGTAGATAAGTCTCATGTGTGGTACAGTATCGAACGCTTTGGCAAAGTCTAAAAAGATTACATCCACTTCTTTACCCTGATCTAGGTTTGCGCTTACTGTTTCATAAAAGCCAAGTAAGTTGGTTTGACAGGATCTGTCCTTCATAAACCCATGTTGATTCCTTTTAATGACCTTATTGACTTCAAGGAACTTCTGAATACTATCTCTTAGAATACCTTCCAATACTTTCCCCACTATAGATGTAAGACTAACTGGTCTATAATTACCTGGTTCAGCTTTACTTCCCTTTTTGAATATAGGCACTACTTCCGCTATACGCCAGTCTTTGGGAACCATACCTGATATAACTGAATCCTTAAAGATCAAAGATAGCGGTTTTGCCAGTTCAGAGTGAAGCTCCATTAGAACCCTTGGGTGAATACCATCGGGCCCTGGTGATTTATTAATCTTTAAATGTTTTAATCGGTCACAGACTACTTCCTCGCTTAAATAAGTACCTATCAGTGGGATATTCTCATTATTGAGATTGTGTGTCAGTCCCTGAAATGGGTCCTCTCTAGTGAATACTGTTGAAAAAAACTAATTTAGTGTGTCCGCTGTATCATTATCATTTTTGCTTAAGACTCCCAACTTGTCTTTTAAAGGGCCTATACTCTCCTTCTTTAATCTCTTGCTATTAATGTATTTAAATAATTTTTTGGGATTCGCTTTGCTTTCCTTTGCTACTAGTTTTTCAGTTTCTACTTTAGCCGCTCTTATTTCCTTTTTGCAAATTTTGTTACATTCCTTATAGTGCTGAAATGACTCTGCTTCCCCGTCAGATTTGTATTTTTTAAATGCTCGCCTTTTCTTGCCCATAAGTTCCTTAATCTTTTTGTTAAGCCACATCGGTTTATGATTTTTATTCCTTTTTTTGCTACTCATAGGAATAAATTTGAGTGTATTTTTAGCTAGCAGGAATTTTAGTACCTCCCATTTCTCCGTAGTATTTTTTCCTAAAAACAAACCTTCCCATTCAATATCCCTGAAAAATACCCTCATCTTTTCAAAATTTGCTTTGCTAAAGTTTAGAGTCCTAGTTGAGCCAGTATAGGGCTGTTTATGAAAACTGATATTGAATGTGACCATATTGTGGTCGCTGTTTCCTATGGGTTCCCCTACTATAATACCTGATACCAAATCCCCATTGTTTGTTAATACCAGGTCTAAGATTGCATTGTACCTAGTTGGTTCCTCAAGTAGTTGGACTAAGTAGTTATCATTAAGTGTGTTTAAAAACATATTTCCCCTAGCAGTATCACATGAATCGTTTTTCCAGTTTATCTCTGGATAGTTAAAATCTCCCATCACTACTATTTCTCCTACTCCTGCCGCTCTTTCAATTTGCTTTAGTAACAATTCCTCATCAGATGCGTTGATACCAGGCGGCCTATAGCATACACCCAATACTAACTTTTTTATTCCTTTTTCCCCGCATGCAATTTCTACCCATAATGTCTCGACAGTGTCTACAGTCCCCTCCTGAATATCTTCCCGTATATCAGGTTTTAAAAACGGCTTTACGTAAAGACACACCCCTCCACCCTTTTTATTTAGTCTGTCTCTCCTAAACAGTGTATAGCCCTCCAGATTGACTGTCCAATCATGAGATTCATCCCACCAAGTTTCAGTAATGCCTATAATATCATACTGTTTGCTTGCTGCAAGTATTTCTAGTTCACCCTTTTTACCAGTAATGCTTCTGGCGTTTACATACATACAACTAAGATAAGTATTTTCCCTTGCGTTAGGGACATCTTTCACCTTATGTAGCAATGATGACCTGTAATCGTCATTGGTAAGTGCTTTGGTAAAATCCCTTTTACTGAATTACTACCATGGGGTAGAACATTTTCCGGTACTTGTGTACTTTACGGACTCATTATATAGAACTTTCGGTGACGTCTGCTGCTACTTCCAATTCTTCAGTTGTTTTTTTATCAGCCAAAAACTTTAAATATCTTCTAAAATCACTTTGCAAGGATCACGGTTATTTAGGCTAGTCCTCCACATAAACTTAGCCATGTACGACTCGAGGAAATTCCTGTTCATCCCTCTCCTTTTTATGTTTCCCCACTTAACAGATCCCCACATCCTTTCAATCTTCTGTGTATTTGCTAGCATTTTGGGATCCACAAAGTTGAAGGTGTGATTCACGCTTAGATGCTGGAAACCACTGTTACCAATATCCGCATAAGCTCGCCAACAATCCGATATGATTGTAGTGCCAGGTCTGATCCGTTATCTAATAATGGGGAGGAGAGTAGATGCTGAACGGTTTGGGACGAGGACGACAAAACAATCCTTGGTTTCTCTGCAAATTCCCCAAAACACCCATTGCTGAGGTAAAATTCTTCCGGAGTTAATATAACAGTGGGAATAGAGACTTTTGTCAATCTTACAATTAATCCTTCTCCGCCGATTTGCCGTGGATTTTGACTTACTTGCCAAACACAAACTTCTCGCAAGTAATTGTTCCAATCAATGACTGTTTTTTGACTCATAGATAATTCGTCACGTCAAAATTTAATTGTCATTTCTCGAGACCAACAATATATGAAATGTATGACAGTTTCTAATATTTCTTTTGAACCATCGAGCCGAGTATTTCTCCTAACCCCTACTTTCATTCTACACGTACAATAAAGTCGGACACCATGGTCTCATAAAAATCTCAAAAAACGTTTTTCACGTTGTCATTAATGGGGTATTGTGTGTAGAATTTTGAGGGAAAAGACGAATTTATTCCATTTTGGAATAAGGCTGTAAATGTGGCAAATGTGAAACGCTGCGAATACTTTCCGGATACACTGTACATACCACTTACAGATGAGTGCAAGCAGTGTCTCTTCTCCAGAGACTGCACAAGTCTGCAATTATGTGGCAAAGTTGTTAGTTTCAGAAGAATGTAAGCACAAATTGCTGCCTTTTACCATAATACTAGGAAGAACACCATACTTGCCTACCCTCCCGGAATGGCCGGGAGGCTCCCGAAAAACGGGTGACCCTCCCGCCCCCCCCGGAAGAGCAGGCAAGTCTCCCGATTTCCCGCCGCCCACTTAGCGAGTAAAGTGGGCGGTCTGGGCAAGCGATAACGCGATTCTTGTTGAATCGCGTCACCATAACCACGACCCCTGCTGTATAATGCCGGTAATAGCGGCATTACAGAGCAGGGGCGTGGCTTAAATGGCGCAATCCAGAAGCCATGCCCCGTTCCGCCTCTGGCCCACCCCCGTTCCGCCTCTGGCCCGCCCCCCTGTCACGTCACCTCACTGCCCGCCCCCCCTGCTGATCCGACCGGCTGCTCTCTCCCGGAGAGAGCAGCCCAGAAGTTGGCAACTATGAATAACAAATTTGTAAGTTTCTAAACTTTACTGATCACATTAGTTGCCAATACAGACTAGAACATACAGTAGCTTGTCTTCACTATTAATTATTGCTGTACCCCTTACGTTACATTTGTATTATAATTGTAAATATTGTTAGAGGCCCTCACTGAGTAAACTGTCATTCATTTTGTGTTGTTCACCGTATTCTCCCCAGACATACTTTCTGTAGTACTGATTTATATTTCATGCTAAGATTCTATCTGGAAGGCTCTAAATTGGGGGTGGCCAACCAGTCAGAGACAAAGAGCCCAAAAAAATGTGTTGGGTACGTCAAAGAGCCGACATCGAGCCGAAGGCACACATGCAAAAATGGGGTGTGGCCTTGTGCCTTCTAGGACACGCCCCTGGTTTAAAATACATTGAAAAAGCCAGAACGACATAAAATATATTGAAAAATCCAGATTCACATAATACACTTCAGATCCCCCATGTGTCACTCCAGCCAGCAGCGTCTTGTCACTGCAGCCAGCACCCTCTTGTCACTTTAGCCAGCACCCTCATGTGTCACTTCAGCCAGCACCCTCATGTGTCACTTCAGCCAGCACCCTCATGTGTCACTTCAGCCAGCACCCTCATGTGTCACTTCAGCCAGCACCCTCTTGTCACTTCAGCCAGCACCCTCATGTGTCACTTCAGCCAGCACCCTCTTGTCACTGCAGCCAGCACCCTCTTGTCACTTCAGCCAGCACCCTCATGTGTCACTTCAGCCAGCACCCTCATGTGTCACTTCAGCCAGCACCCTCATGTGTCACTTCAGCCAGCACCCTCATGTGTCACTTCAGCCAGCACCCTCTTGTCACTTCAGCCAGCACCCTCTTGTCACTTCAGCCAGCACCCTCATGTGTCACTTCAGCCAGCACCCTCATGTGTCACTTCAGCCAGCACCCTCATGTGTCACTTCAGCTTCCCCCAATTAATGCCACTGCAGCAGCCCCTTATGTGTTCTCTGTTTGCTGGTGGGTGTCTCATCTCTAGTATCTGACTCCCTCAGTTCTAAGTCCCCGTAATGATGCTGCATGTTTTTCTGGAGAGCAGTGGTTACCGGATCTGTTGTGGTCATGTGACTTTGTGTGTTAGGAGCCACATTTGAAGAAAGAAAGAGCCGCATGTGGCTCAAGAGCCACAGGTTGGCCACCGCTGCTCTAAATGAATGTCCGGTTCAGTGTAGAATTCACATTGCTGTCAATCTGAGGGTTCACCATTGGCTTCATGTTCAGTATTGTAATTCTCCTGATTCCATTTAAAACATAATATGAAGCCTCTTTTATTTCCTTTAATTATATTGCTTATATACCATTCTGTAACTGCCCAGAAGGTAAGAAATGGATACAATAAAGTCGGACACCATGGTCTCATAACCTCATACAGAAGTTAACGTTCTACTACAGTTGGAAATCCTTTGCAATATACTGTATACTATAGAGGGAGTATGAAAGTCCCTCCACACTGAGCACTGTCTCTGGGTGCAGATATCCTCTGCAGCTGTGGGAGGCCAGATGAGACACAACACTTAGGGGGTCATTCCGAGTTGTTCGCTCGGTAAAAATCTTCGCATCGCAGCGATTTTCCGCTTAATGCGCATGCGCAATGTCCGCACTGCGCCAAGTAAATTTTCTATGCAGTTAGGATTTTTACTCACGGCTTTTTCATCGTTCTGGCGATCGTAATGTGATTGACAGGAAATGGGTGTTACTGGGCGGAAACAGGCCGTTTTATGGGCGTGTGGGAAAAAACGCTACAGTTTCCGGAAAAAACGCAGGAGTGGCCGGAGAAACGGGGGAGTGTCTGGGCGAACGCTGGGTGTGTTTGTGACGTCAAACCAGGAACGACAAGCACTGAACTGATCGCAGATGCCGAGTATGTCTGAAGCTACTCAGAAACTGCTACGAGGTGTGTAATCGCAATATTGCGAATACATCGTTCGCAATTTTAAGATGCTAAGATTCACTCCCAGTAGGCGGCGGCTTAGCATGAGCAAATCTGCTAAAATCCGCTTGCGAGCGAACAACTCGGAATGACCCCCTTAATGTAATGTAGATAAGACTCTAACAAATTCTGTTTTATGTCATTTTATGTTTTCATATTACTTAGCACACATTCTCTGCGGGGAGACATGCTTAGCACAGTCACCGTGGAGGGACTTTTTGAACTTCCTGTATTAGGGAATAAAAACAATTGCCCGTGGATTAGGAAGCAGTTTCCACTTTTCCACGTAACTGCTTTGCTATCAGAAGGAACTAGGGTCCTATTTATCAAAGGCAGAAGATCAGTAATTTCATTGTAAATGGACATTTTATGCAGAATCCAGGTATTCCTCTCTATTTACCAATCCCCACAGCTTTCGTTGGCCATTGCTGGCAGTGCCCATAACAGTGCTTTCAAATGGAAGCCAGGAACTGCATATTTAAGAATGACGATGGCTCTACCACCTCAGGATAGATGCGGTATCCGGTCTTTAGACTGACAGTACAAAGGTCGACAGTCAATATGTTGGTCACTATTGGGCATACAGGGCATATAGGGCAGTACGGATGGTGTAATGGTTAGCATTACTTCCTCACAGCACTGAGGTCATGGGTTTGATTCCTACCATGGCCCTAACTGTGCAGAGTTTGTATATTCTCCCCGTACTTGCGTCGGTTTCCTCCGTGTTCTCCGGTTTCCTCCCACAATCCAAAAATATACTGGTAGGTTAATTGGCTCTCAACAAAATTAACCCTAGCGTGAATGTGTGTACATGTGATAGGGAATCTAGATTGTAAGCTCCACTGGGGCAGGGACTGATGTGAATGGGCAAATATTCTTTGTAAAGCACTGCGGAATGTGTGCGCGCTATATAAATAACTGGTAATAATAATAAATAAATATTGGGCGACATCCATTAGATCGATGTGGTCAAAACGGTTGACATGGCCAAAATGTAAAAATGACAATGGTCAACGTGAGTTTTTCAAAAAAATTTTTTCATTTTTATAGCTGATACTTTACCATCCACATGGACTACGACTGGGAACGGTAACCTGTGCCGAGTACAGTAGTAGTGGAGCAAGGCACCTTGACCGAAGCATGGGGAGTAAAGTGAGTCATGCAAGGGGATGTGGTGCGCTGTTCCAAAAACTTACAAAAAAACTCATGTCTACCTTTTCATGATTCGATCATTTTCATGTTGACCTTTTGCTTGTGTCAACCTTGTGCAAGTTGATCTTTTGCGGTCAACCTAGACACTTGACCTTTTTTTTGTAGAAACAGTGAACCACCATACCTGATGAATGCAGGTAGCAGATGCCGTAAACAAGAAAAAAATGCTTTCTTGTTCACACACACAACATTTTTTATTTTTGCAACTAAATATAATACATCTCTTCTTCTATTTAATGGGAAAAAAAATTAGCTCTAATTTTTATTTTTTATGGACTCTGCACCTGGAAGCCTGAGACAGGTTCTAGGTCCATAGCGCATGTGTCACACAGCAATGTTGGGTCACATGTGTGTAAAAGTAACTTACTGTAAAGTGGCTGGTGATGCAGACTCTCTTGCTAATAAGTTCATGTAGTCTTATAACCCCTCGGCACTAACAGAATACGTCCTAGATATATTAAAGAACCCAACTCTATTATCCATGGACCCTATACAGTTCATTTGATCACCATAGGATTTAGGACAGAAAAATTATCTTGATGGCTGAAATGAGATGAGCTGCAGATAATGGTTTGGAGGATGGAGAAATGTAAAAAGAAAATCTACTTAATTTTTGTATTTGTTTATTTATTATTACTTATTTGACAAGATCTTTAAATGATAAATCCTACGGAATCCAGTTAGGTACAAAAAGGAACTGCTAAAGTTAAAAAATATATATATTTGTCCATATTCTTGCTACAGTAAAAATAATTTTTTTAGCTCTAATTTTTATTTTTTATGAAATCTGCACCTGGTGGCCTAAGACAGGTTCTAGGTCCATAGCGCATGTGTCACACAGCAATGTTGGGTCACACGTGTGTAAAAGTAACTTACTGTAAAGTGGCTGGTGATGCAGACTCTCTTGCTAATAAGTTAATGTAGCCATATAACCCCTCGGCACTAATAGAATACATCCTAGATGTATTAAAGAACCCAACTCTATTATTCATGGACCCTATACAGTTCATTTGATTACCATAGGCTTTAGGACAGAAAAATTATCTTGACGGCTGAACAGGGTTGTATCTACCCATTGGCCAGGATGGCACTCGTCAGGGGCACCAGCCGAGGAGGGGCGCCGCCCGGCAGTGCCACCCTCGACCAATGGGTGGAATCACTTAGAAGTGGCATCGCCTGGGCTGGAGGATCTCACAGTAGGCAGGAATAGGCACCGGTGTTTGGCACCGCAATGCACTAGTGAAGAACATGAAAGTAAACTACAGTTTCCAGTAACCTTAGCTGTCGGGGGCTCCTAGCAGCAAGGGTTGCTGGGAACTGTAGTTTACTTTCACTTTCTTCACGAAGTGTGGTGTTCCTGCCTACTGTGCAATCCTCTAGCCCAGGCGATGCCCAGCTCATCACACTAGGTACTGCAACATATTAATTGATATGTGCTTTGAGGGGGGAGGACTATGTGCAGGGAGGAGGGAGACTATTGTTTTGGTGAGGGGAGAGGACTATATGCAGGGGGGAGACTATGTACTGGGAGGGGAGAGGGTTATATGCGGGGACGACGACTGTGTGCTGGGTGGGGAGAGGACTATATGCAAGGGGGAGACTCTATGCTGGAAGGGTAGAGGACTATATGTAGGGGGGAGACTCTGTGCTGGGAGCGGAGAGGACTATATGTAGATGGGGGAGACTCTGTGCTGGGAGCGGAGAGGCAGAGGCGTCACTTACTTTTATAACACCCGGTGCGGTCGCGGGTGAAAAGGGGGTGTGGCTTCGTGAAATGGGGTGTGGCTTCGTGGATGGGGCGTGGCTTCACGTCCCGACCCCCGTTTTCAGCACATTGTGGGTCGGGGGATACGGCCTTCACCCGGAGACTGCTGAATCTGCAGTGCTGGCTTCTGCACTGTGACAGAAGCAGGGTTGCAGCATCCAGCTCCTGTCACTGAGCAGGAGCCGGCACTTTGGTGTCACCCCACAGAGGGTAACACCCGGGTGCGGGCCACACCCCCCGCACCCACGTTGTGACGCCACTGCGGAGAGGACTATATGTATATGGGGGAGACTCTGTGCTGGGAGGGGAGAGGACTATATGCAGGGGGGGACTCTGTGCTGGGAGAGGACTATATATAGGGAGGGGGATTCTGTGCTGGGAGGACTATATGCAGGGGGGGACTCTGTGCTGGGAGGGGAGAGGACTATATGCAGGGGGGGACTCTGTGCTGGGAGAGGACTATATATAGGGGGGAAGACTCTGTGCTGGGAGGACTATATGCAGGGGGGGACTCTGTGCTGGAAGGGGAGAGGACAATGGGGGTCATTCCAACCCGGTCGCACGCTGCACTTTTTCGCAGCCATGCAAATGGGTCAGAACAGTGCATGTATGCGGGTGCAATGCGCAGGCATGTTGCTGCCCGGCGAGTTGCCATGCAGCGAAAAAATGGACAAAGAAAGCATTCGCAGAGGCGAAAGCTAGGAGATTGACAGGAAGAGGCCGGCCGGGGGTGTCTACTCACCGTTTTGAATGCATGTCCGGGTGAACACAGGCATATCCAGCCATCTCCACGGAGGGATCCTGACGTCAGCTCCGGACAAGATCATCGCAATGGATGAGTAAGTCCTGAGCCCTGCACAGCGGTTCGCAGCCCTGCACAGTGAATCCCCCCTCCCCTGTAGGCGGTGACTACCTGATCGCAGCAGTGCTACAAGTAGCCTGCTAGCGATCAGGTCGGAATCACCCCCTATATGTGCAGGGAGGGGGGAGACTTTGTGCAGGGAGGGGAGAGGACTATATGCAGGGTGGGGGAAACTATGTACTGGGAGGGGAGAGGACTATATGCAGGGAGGGGGAAGACTATGTACTGGGAGGGGAGAGGACTATATGCAGGGTGGGGGGACTCTGTACTGGGAGGGAAGAGGAATATATGCAGGGAGGGGGGTGACGGTGGGCTGGGAGAGGACTAAATGCAGGGAGGGGGGAGACTATGTACTGGGAGGGGAGAGGACTATATGCAGGGAGGGGGAAGACTATGTACTGGGAGAGGAGAGGACTATATGCAGGGAGGGGGAAGACTATGTACTGGGAGGGGAGAGGACTATATGCAGGGAGGGGGGAGACTATGTAATGGGAGAGGAGAGGACTATATGCAGGGAGGGGGAAGACTATGTACTGGGAGAGGAGAGGACTATATGCAGGGAGGGGGAAGACTATGTACTGGGAGAGGAGAGGACTATATGCAGGGTGGGGGGACTCTGTACTGGGAGGGAAGAGGAATATATGCAGGGAGGGGGAAGACTATGTACTGGGAGGGGAGAGGACTATATGCAGGGAGGGGGAAGACTATGTACTGGGAGGGGAGAGGACTATATGCAGGGAGGGGGAAGACTATGTACTGCGAGAGGAGAGGACTATATGCAGGGAGGAGGAAGACTATGTACTGGGAGGGGAGAGGACTATATGCAGGGAGGGGGGAGACTATGTACTGGGAGAGGAGAGGACTATATGCAGGGAGGGGGAAGACTATGTACTGGGAGGGGAGAGGACTATATGCAGGGAGGGGGAAGACTATGTACTGGGAGAGGAGAGGACTATATGCAGGGTGGGGGGACTCTGTACTGGGAGGGAAGAGGAATATATGCAGGGAGGGGGAAGACTATGTACTGGGAGGGGAGAGGACTATATGCAGGGAGGGGGAAGACTATGTACTGGGAGGGGAGAGGACTATATGCAGGGAGGGGGAAGACTATGTACTAGGAGAGGACTATATGCAGGGAGGGGGAAGACTATGTACTGGGAGGGGAGAGGACTATATGCAGGGTGGGGGGACTCTGTACTGGGAGGGAAGAGGAATATATGCAGGGAGGGGGGTGACGCTGTGCTGGGAGAGGAGAGGACTATATGCAGGGAGGGGGGAGACTATGTACTGGGAGGGGAGAGGACTATATGCAGGGGGGGACTATATGCAAGGGGGGAGACACTGTGCTGGGAGGGGAGAGGACTATGGGGGTCATTCTGACCTGTTCGCACGCTTCAATTTTTCACAGCCGTGTGAACGGGTCAGAACAGCGCATGCACGCGGGCGGCAATGCACAGGCGCATCGCTGCCCGGTGACGGCCGTCAATGTGCAGCGACAAAATGGCCCGAAGAAAGTGTTTGCAGCGGCGAACGCTAGAAGATTGACAGGAAGAGGCCGGCCGGGGGTGTCTACTCACCGTATTTAAGGCGTGTCCGGGCGAATGCAGGCATGTCCAGCCATCTCCACGGAGGGACCTGACGTCAGCTCCGGACAAGATCATCGCAGCGGATGAGTAAGTCCTGAGCTCTGCACAGCGGTTTGCAGCCCTGCACAGCGAATCCCCCCTCCCCTGTAGGCGGTGACTACCTGATCGCAGCAGTGCTAAATGTAGCCTGCTAGCGATCAGGTCGGAATCACCCCCTATATGTGCAGGGAGGGGGGAGACTTTGTGCAGGGAGGGGAGAGGACTATATGCAGGGATGGGGGAGACTGTGCAGGGAGGGGAGAGGACTATATGCAGGGATGGGGGAGACTGTGCAGGGAGGGGAGAGGACTATATGCAGGGATGGGGGAGACTGCAGGGAGGGGAGAGGACTATATGCAGGGATGGGGGAGACTGTGCAGGGAGGGGAGAGGACTATATGCAGGGAGGGGGGAGACTCTGTGCTGGGAGGGGAGACGACTATATGCAGGGAGGGGGGAGACCATGGCTATGTTCAGGGAGGGGGGAGACCATGGCTATGTGCGGGGAGGGGGGAGACCATGGCTATGTGCGGGGAGGGGGGAGACCATGGCTATGTGTGGGGAGGGGGGAGACCATGGCTATGTGCTGGGAGGGGGATGGGAGCTACGGCTATGTGCTGGGAGGGGAATGGAGATTACGGCTATATGCTGGGAGGAGGACTACGGCTATGTGCTGGGAGGAGGAGGAGGGGGACTATGGCTATGTGTTTGGAGCGGAATAGAGACTACGGCTATGTGTTGGGAGCGGAATATAGACTACGGCTATGTGCTGAGGACAGGAGGTTATCTACCCATTAGCCAGGATGGCACTCACCAGGTGCACTGCTGAGGAGGGGGCGCTGCCTGGTGGTGCCACCCTTGGCCAGGGAGTGGAATCACTTAGTAGTGGCAGTGCATGGGCTGGTGGTTCGCACAGCAACCAAGACTGGCGCTGGTGTTCGGAACCACAATGCACCACAGTGAAGAAACTCAAAATAAACTACTAGAATGCTATTCTTAATATTTCACTACGTCACCACTACTAGGTCGTGTACAGAGATACCTTTTTACTGCCATTAATATTTGATTATACCCCCTGACAGCGGGTGGCATCGCTGGGCAGTGCCCCTCCTTGGCCACGCCAGGCACTGCTGATTTCTCCACAGTGTGACAAGGATTACTGCGTGGGCATGATGTGTAAGGGATACTAGTGTGTGACATACTGTATATAAGGGGTACTGCTGTGTAACGTAATTTGAATTGGGAGTACTATTGTGTGGTCATGCCCGTTTCCCACAAGATCATGCCCCTTTTTTGCACATGCACCTTCCCTATTTCAAATATGGGGGGGAGGGGGGGGGGGCGGGGGCGCCAGTCCCTTATTTTTCCAGGGGCGCCGCCCGGTTCCCTAGATACACCTCTGCGGCTGAAATGAAATGAGCTGCAGATGATGGTTTGCAGGATGGAGAAATGTAAAAAGAAAATCTACTTAATTTTTTCTTATTTGTTTATTTATTATTACTTATTTGACAACATCTTTAAATTATAAATGATGCCCCCAGTAGTTGTGCCCCCTGTAACTGTGCCCCAGTAGCTGTGCCCCTGTAAAAAATAATGTAATGAGCGCTTGGTGTGTCTAATATATATAATGTATGCGCAAACCTGTGAAAGGAAAATAATTAATAAGATGTTTACAGCCCTTTTTGGACTAGTTAAGGATCGGGTTCCGATTTTGCCAATGATGAAAAATACTTAAGAATTCCTAACTATCCCTGTCTAAAGTACCTGTCAGTCTGTTTAGTGATCACAGAGCTTCTGCAGCGATGTACGGCTGATTTCCTTGCTCTTGTGTCCGTGCCGGCTGGTGATTCATGCACCTGTAGTTTGATTAGCGGTGCAATGCAGGGTCTCTGCTACGATGTAGATCCGGCATCTGCAGCAGTGTGCAACTGATTTCCTTGCTCCTGTGTCTGTTCAGGCTGGTAACTCATGCACCTGTAGTGTAATTGGCGGTGCAGTGCAGGGTCTCCGCTATGATGTAAAGCCGTCAGTTAGCGGCTGGCGGCTGGTTCCCTATCTGTGTCCGTGAATACAGCAATTTGGCACACATTCACTTGATCAGCTAGGACAGATGTAGAGATGAATGTGTCCTATTTCAGGAAAACTCCAGGCTCATGTTTTGGCTCATTTCTCTAGTGCAGTGGTTTCCAAACTTTTTTGAATTACGGCGCCCTAGAGTATCAGAATTTTTTTCACGGCACCCCTAGGCCAAAAATTTCTTATTGAGACATTTAGAAAGAAATATTAAATTAAGTAGATGGCGTTTACTTTATATGTCATCCTTAGGGTCAGTTGTGTGGTGAGGGACAAGATTTGCTTCTGTTTGGCCACATATTTTATGACTGGCAGCCACCAGCACTGGTTTTGCATATTATACTGACCATGAATGATTTGAATTGGTCCAGGACCACCAACCCAGGGCACCCCTGCAAGTGTCCCGAGGCACCCCAGGGAGCCACGGCACACAGTTTGGGAACCACTGCTCTAGTGCTTTAGCTGTGCCCCTGTAGCTGTGCCCTCTGTAGTTGTGCCCTCTGTAGTTGTGCCCCCAATTGTAGTGCCCCTAGTAGTTCTGACCCCTGTAGCTGTGCCACCTGTAGTTGTGCCCCCTGTAGTTCTGCCCCAATGGCTGTGTCCCCAGTAGTTGTGACCCCTATAGCTGTGCCCCCTGTAGTTGTGACCCCTGTAGCTGTGCCCCCTGTAGTTGTGACCCCTGTAGCTGTGCCCCCTGTAGTTGTGACCCCTGTAGCTGTGCCACCTGTAGTTGTGCCCTCTGTAGTTCTGCCCCAGTAGCTGTGTCCCCAGTGGTTGTGACCCCTGTAGCTGTGCCCTCTGTAGTTGTGCCCCCAATAGTAGTGCCCCTAGTAGTTCTGACCCCTGTAGTTGTGCCCCCTGTAGTTCTGCCCCAATAGCTGTGTCCCCAGTGGTTGTGACCCCTGTAGCTGTGCCCCAGGAGCGCCGCTTACAAACACACACAATAAAAAAACCAAAAAAAACAACTAGACAATACTTACCAGCCCCGCTCCAGCTTCCGGACCGCTGCTGCGCTGCCCTCCATCTCCGGCTCCCCTCTATGGGAGAGAGACGTCATGACGTCTCTCCCATAGCAGCGCCGCACTGACACTAGAGGTCAATTATGACCTCTAACGTCAGTCAGTGGAGCCGGCTACAGCTGGTGCCCACACAGCCCACGGCACTTGCTGCAGCCGGAGAGAGGGGATCAGTAGCGGCTATTGCCACGGCGGCAGCGTCCTGGGTACAGCGGCGCCCCCGGGCAAAAAGCCTGCTTGCCCGTGGCAAGAACCGCTACTGGATGATACATACAGTCGGAAAGAGGCAGCAGCACTGGACACATTCAGCGCAGTAGAGGTTTAACTCCTGGTCCACATCCACTTAGAGGGATAGTCCAATACTGTATACACTGTTCCTCTAAGTGGATGCGGACCAGGAGTTAAACCTCTACCGCACTGAGTCCTGTGAGTGCCAATGCCTCTTTCTGATTGTGTATATATATATATATATATATATACGGGTTGAGTATCCCTTATCCAAAATTGAAATTCACACATTTTTAGTTCCCCTACTGAGATAATGACACATATATAGGTATATTATATTATATATCTATGTAATATATCCACATATACACATGATATATCATATATATGTCATTATCTCAGTAGGTGATCCAAAAATGTGGGATTTTGAATTTTGGATAAGGGATACTAAACCTGTATATCTATATATATATATATATATATACACAGTGGTGCAAGTAGAATAAATGTCTTACAGGTATAGTGTGCGCGTGCCGAAGGAGCGTGCCCCCAAAAATGGGTGTGGCCAAATGACACATGGGGCGTGGCCAATGAAAATGGGGGCGTGATACATATATGGGGGAGGGGCAGATACACATATGACCCCAATAGTGCCAGATACACATTGCCCCACAGTGCCAGATATACATTGCCCCACAGTGCCAGATATACATTGCCTCACAGTGCCAGAAGCACAAATGCTCCCACTGTGTCAGATATACATTGCCCCCCAGTGCCAGATACAGAAATGCCCCCACAGTGCCCCCACAGTGCCAGATATGCTCCCAGTGCCAGATACACATGTCCCCCCAGTGCCAGATTTGCCCTCAGTGTCCTATACACATGTCCCCGCAGTGCCAGATATGATCCCAGTGGCAGATATGCTCCAAGTGCCAGATATGCCCCCAGAGCCGGATATGATCCTAGTGCCAGATATGCTCCCAGTGCCAGGTATACATGCACTGAGCCCCCCCTCCCCCCCCGCGCTGCTCACCGCTGCTGCTCTCCTGTGTGTGTGTGAGGAGAGGAGAGCTCAGCCTGCGCCTCTCCTTCCCCTCAGTCTCCGGAGGGTGCGGGTGTCTTAGTTCAATTCAGCGCCAATCCGTGAACCAATCAAAGCTCTTGGTCCGGCAGCCTTGGCTGCTGGTCCGCGAGCTCTGACTGGCTCACGGGCGGCGCTGAATTGAACGAAGACACTGAGGGGCAGGAGAGGCGCCGGCTGCGCTCTCCTCCCCTTGCATCAGCGGCGGTGCAGTGGTGAGCAGCAGAGGGAGGGACGGGCGGCCATACCTGCACACATGCACCGCTGTATATATATATATATATCTCCTATATAATAGCCTTGTGACTCTGTGCCTACCGTTCTAACGCTGGGTGGAGTCACAGTCACAGATCTGGGTGGCTGGATGCAGGCCAGGAACAGTCCCCTCCCTCGGTCCACCCATCCCCACCCAGTCCCCTCTCCATCTCCACCCAGTCCCCTCTTTCCCTCCTCCCTGTACAGTCCCTGCATCCTGGTGACACTGCAACCGGTGAGTCTTGCGGCTGCCGCACAGTCAGGAGGAGAATGCTGTGGACGACCTCTGACTGCCGCACCCGCCCCCTCCCACCTGCAGCACCCACAGCCTTCACAACATCTGCCCGCCACCCGCGGCACACGCCCCGCTCCTCCCCGCACCCTCCCACCCACGGCACCCCCACCTGCAGCACCCCCCGCCCCTCCCCCACCAAAGGCACTCCCGCCCCTCCCCCACCCATAGCACCCACATCTTCAGCAACCCCACCCGCGGCACTCCCGCCCCTCCCCCACCCGCACCAGACGCCCCTCCCCCACCCATTGCACCCCCACCTGCAGCACCCCCGCCCCTCCCCCACCCATGGCACACACCCCTCCCCCGTCCGCTGCACTCCCTCCCCCAGACGTAGCATCCCCTCCCCAACCTGCAGCACCCCCGCACCTCCCCCACCCCACCCCCATACTCACCTCTCTCCCCCGGTACACCCCCGCACCTTCCACTCACCCCTCCCCCACCCGCGGCACCCACAGCATCCACCACATCCGCCCCCCACCTGCGGCACATGCCCCTCCTCCACCCGTAGCACCCACCACCCCTCCCCCACCCGCCCCGCCCCCGCACCCCCATACCCACCTCTCCCCCCCTTACACCCCTGCACCCTACACCCTACCCGCCCCTCCCCCGCGGCACCCACAGCATCCACCACATCCGCCCCCCACCCGCGGCACACGCCATTCCTCTACCCGCGGTACTCCCGCCCCCACCCGTAGCACTCACACCAGCATCATTCACCCCCATACCCACCTCTCACCGCTACAACCCCGCACCCTCCACCCCACCCACCCCTCCCCCACCCGCCGCACCAACAGCATCCACCACATCCGCCCCCCACCCACGGCACACGCCCCCCCTCCCACCCACAGCATCCACCACATCCCCCTCCCACCCGCGGCACTCCCGCCCCCTCCCCCACCCGTAGCACCCACACCCGCAGCACCCCCCGCCCCCTCCCCTGTCCAGAGCGCATCAGGACCCCCACCACACCCCCGCAGTCACCACTCCCCCAACCACAGCACCTCCGGCTCCCTCCCCCACCCACATCATCTACAGACACCTTCCCCCATTCGTGGACCTACCACACCTCCCCCACCCGCAGCACCTCTGGACCACCTCCCACAGCACCTCTTGACCCAATCCACGGCTCCCCTGCAGCCACCCCTCCTCCACCCGCACCACTTCTAGAACCTATCACCCAACCTCACCCCCCCTGCAACCCCACCTCTCCATACACACCCCCACTACATCACCCCTCCCCCACGCACACCACCTCCAGACCCCTTCCTTCATCCACAGCCCCCCGCACCACCCCTCCCCCACCAACAGCATCTACACTCCCCTTCCGCACCCGCACCTCCCCCACCCGCAGCACCTCTAGACCCCCTCCCCCATCCGCGCCCCCTCCACACATACCCCTCCCCCACCCACAGCACCTCTGCACCCTTTCCGCCATCCGTGCCACTGCACCCACCCCTCCACCACCCGCAACACCTCTGGACCCCCTCCCACACCCACCCCTCCACCACACGAAGCACCTCGGACACCATCCGCAGCCGCTACAAGTGATTCCCTGAATCAGGGTGATCAACGGCATGGATAGGCACCTCCACCTGTGGCCATTGTGTGTACAAGTGGTGCTGCTACCTGTGGCCATTGTGTGTATAAGTGACACTGCTACCAGTGGCCATTGTGTGTATAAGCGGTGCTGCTAAAAGTGGCCATTGTGTGTATAAGTGGTGCTGCTACCTGTGGCCATTGTGTGTATAAGCGCCTCTGTTACCTGTGGGAATTGTGTGTAGAAGTGGCACTGCTACCGGGGGCCATTGTGTGTATAAGCACCACTGCTACCTGTGGTCATTGTGTGTATAAACTGCTTTGCTACCTGTGGGCACATTGTGTATAGAAGTTTCTGCAACCTGTGGGCACTGTGTGTATAAGCGGCTCTGCTACCTGTGGGTACTGTGTGTATAAGCGGCTCTGCTACCTGTGGCCGCTGTGTGTATAAGCGGCTCTGCTATCTGTGGGTATTGTGTGTATAAGCTGCCCTGCTACCTCTTCCCACTGTGCGGATACGTGGCTCTGATACCTGTGCCAACTGTGTGTATAAGCTGTGCTGCTACCTGTGGGCACTGTGTGTATAAGCGGCTCTGCTACTTGTGGGTATTGTGTGTATAAGCGGCTCTGCTACCTGTGGGTATTGTGTGTATAAGCTGCCCTGCTACCTCTGGCCACTGTGTGGATAAGTGGCTCCGTCACCTGTAGCCATTGTGTGTATAAGCGGCTCAGCTACCTGTGTCCATTGTGTGCATACACGGCTCTGATACCTGTGGCCACTGTGTGTATAAGCAGCGCTGCATACACTAGCAGTATATACTACACTATATTATTCATTGTGCCCTGCGGCCACTCTTCACGCCATCACAAAGGGCTACGTCCCCTTGACAATCGCACGCCCTTCCCCCTTGCAATTTTTACCCACTAGCATAAACTTTTTTGCAGGTAATACTCCATATAATAACAATTATAGCACAGCTGAAGACCGTGCAGGGGTTAAGGGGGGGGGGGGGAGTAGCGTCTTGCAACAGTATTTTCTGTCTAACACCTTCCCTCTCTTTATCCTCTCCCTACCACCCTGCCTCTCCCTATCCTTTACCGATCGCACAGCGTTTCTGTACATTCCCTTTCTCCCCCCCTACGCCTCTCTATTTTTTCTCAACCGGACACCATTTCTGTATGCCCTCTATACTGCCCTGCATTTCTGGGTCTGTTATCTACCGGCCTGCATATGTTCAAAGGCGTGCAGGGGTTAACGGGGTGTAGCCCCTAACGACGGTGTGAAGAGCGCCCGTAGGGCGCGATGAATCACCTAGTATATATATATATATATATATATAATATCCATAGTAGAACAAACAGAATAGGGGAGCACACCACACATAGAAACATGCAGTGAAAGCTGATCGTCACGGCTGTGTCTTTTCGCAGTTGTGCATCTGCAGTGTAAAAAGAAAGCTATCTAACATGTGTGGACTACATGCAAAAGCAGCCACAGAAAACATATAAATGTATTTGCTCCCCTTGCATTAGAACATGGGGGGTCATTCCGAGTTGATCGCCCGCTAGCAGTTTTTAGCAGCCGTGCAAACGCATTGTCGCAGCCCACCGGGGAGTGTATTTTCGCTTTGCAGAAGTGCGAACGCTTGTGCAGCAGAGCGCCTGCAAAATCATTTTGTGCAAAACAAGACCAGCCCTGTAGTTACTCTTTGTGTACGTTGATTCTAACGATGGAGGGACGGCTTTTGACGTCACACACCCGCACAGCGTTCGCCCAGCCTCACCTGCGTTTTTCCTGGCACACCTGCGTTTTTCCTGGCACGCCTGCGTTTTTCTAAGCATTCCCTGAAAACGGTCAGTTGACACCCAGAAACGCCCACTTCATGTCAATCTTCCTGCGTTCGGTCGTGTGACTGGAATCTTCGTAAGACTCTGTGCAAACCCACAATGCTCATTGTACCCGTACGACGCGCCTGCGCATTGCGGTGCATGCACATGCGCAGAAATGCAGATTTTTAGCCTGATCGCTGCGCTGCGAACAACGGCAGCTAGTGATCAACTTGGCATGACGCCCTTGGTGTGTTTCAGACAGAAAGTTACTTGTTTTTTTGCTTTACTTATTATTTATTTATTTATTTATTATATAGCGCAAAACTATTTACAGAGAGAATACTTAGCCATTCAAATCAGTCCCTGCCCCAGTGAAACTTACAATCTATGGGGGTCATTCTGAATTGATCGCTCGCTAGCACTTTTAGCAGCCGTACAAACGCTATGCCGCTGCCCACTGGGAGTGTATTTTAGCTTAGCAGAAGTGCGAACAAAAGGATCGCAGAGCGGCTACAAAGTTTTTTTGTGCAGTTTCTGAGTAGAAAAACCTACTCAGCACTTGCGATCACTTCAGACTATTCAGTTCCTGTTTTGACGTCACAAACACAACTACGTTTTTCCTGGCACACCTGCGTTTTTATGAACACTCCCTGAAAAGGGTCAGTGACACCCAGAAACGCTCACATCATGTCAATCAGAGGTGCATCTCTGGGTCTGAGCACCCTTGGCAAAGTAAGGGACTGGTGCCCCCCCCATTTGAAATAAATAAATATATTTATATATATTTATATATATATATACTAGAGATGAGCGGGTTCGGTTCCTCGGAATCCGAACCCGCCCGAACTTCAGCTTTTTTCTCACGGGTCCGAGCGACTCGGATCCTCCCGCCTTGCTCGGTTAACCCGAGCGCGCCCGAACGTCATCATCCCGCTGTCGGATTCT
This sequence comes from Pseudophryne corroboree, assembly GCF_028390025.1. NCBI lineage: Eukaryota > Metazoa > Chordata > Amphibia > Anura > Myobatrachidae > Pseudophryne > Pseudophryne corroboree. The sequence goes on along the minus strand of NC_086455.1, from coordinate 119,155,062 downwards.
CGCGAGACTCGGATTCTATATAAGGAGCCGTGCGTCGCCGCCATTTTCACACGTGCATTGAGATTGATAGGGAGAGGACGTGACTGGCGTCCTCTCCGTTTATAGAGAAGAGACTAGAGTAGAGAGAGACACAGTATTTAGTAATTTTGGGGAGCATTTTTAGGAGTACTACTACTTGCTGAAGTGTAGTGTGACTGTATATGTATATCTGACTTGTGGGGGAGACAGTGGTGAGCAGTTAGAGTCTGAGAGCAAGAGTACATATTTTAACGTACAGTGCACACTTTTGCTGCCAGAGTGCCAGCCACACTGCCATTGTGACCACACTGACCACCAGTATATTGTGATTGTCTGCTTAGGAGTACTACTTGCAAGTTACTGATAGTGTGACCAGTGACCTGACCACCAGTTTAATTAATCACCACCAGTTTAATATATATATATAATTGTATATATATATAATTGTATACCACCTACCCGTGTTTTTTTTTTTTTCTTTCTTCTTGATACATACTATAGTAGCTTACTGTAGCAGTCTGCGGTGCTGAGCTGACAGTGTCCAGCAGGTCCGTCATCAGTCATTACATAATAAATATATATACCTGTCCGGCTGCAGTACTAGTGATATTATATATATATATATATTAATTTCATCTCATTATCATCCAGTCTATATTAGCAGCAGACACAGTACGGTAGTCCACGGCTGTAGCTACCTCTGTGTCGGCAGTCGCTCGTCCATCCATAATTGTATACCACCTACCCGTGGTTTTTTTCTTCTTTCTTCTTGATACATACTACTATAGTAGCTTACTGTAGCAGTCTGCGGTGCTGAGCTGACAGTGTCCAGCAGGTCCGTCATCAGTCATTACATAATAAATATATATACCTGTCCGGCTGCAGTACTAGTGATATTATATATATATATATTAATTTCATCTCATTATCATCCAGTCTATATTAGCAGCAGACACAGTACGGTAGTCCACGGCTGTAGCTACCTCTGTGTCGGCAGTCGCTCGTCCATCCATAATTGTATACCACCTACCCGTGGTTTTTTTTTTTTCTTCTTGATACATACTACTATAGTAGCTTACTGTAGCAGTCTGCGGTGCTGAGCTGACAGTGTCCAGCAGGTCCGTCATTACATAATAAATATATATACCTGTCCGGCTGCAGTACTAGTGATATTATATATATATATATTAATTTCATCTAATTATCATCCAGTCTATATTAGCAGCAGACACAGAACGGTAGTCCACGGCTGTAGCTACCTCTGTGTCGGCAGTCGCTCGTCCATCCATAATTGTATACCACCTACCCGTGGTTTTTTTTTTTCTTTCTTCTTGATACATACTACTATAGTAGTTTACTGTAGCAGTCTGCGGTGCTGAGCTGACAGTGTCCAGCAGGTCCGTCATCAGTCATTATATAATAAATATATATACCTGTCCGGCTGCAGTACTAGTGATATTATATATATATATATATATATTAATTTCATCTCATTATCATCCAGTCTATATTAGCAGCAGACACAGTACGGTAGTCCACGGCTGTAGCTACCTCTGTGTCGGCAGTCGCTCGTCCATCCATAATTGTATACCACCTACCCGTGGTTTTTTTTTTTCTTTCTTCTTGATACATACTACTATAGTAGCTTACTGTAGCAGTCTGCGGTGCTGAGCTGACAGTGTCCAGCAGGTCCGTCATCAGTCATTACATAATAAATATATATACCTGTCCGGCTGCAGTACTAGTGATATTATATATATATATATTAATTTCATCTCATTATCATCCAGTCTATATTAGCAGCAGACACAGTACGGTAGTCCACGGCTGTAGCTACCTCTGTGTCGGCAGTCGCTCGTCCATCCATAATTGTATACCACCTACCCGTGGTTTTTTTTTCTTTCTTTCTTCTTGATACATACTACTATAGTAGCTTACTGTAGCAGTCTGCGGTGCTGAGCTGACAGTGTCCAGCAGGTCCGTCATTACATAATAAATATATATACCTGTCCGGCTGCAGTACTAGTGATATTATATATATATATATATTAATTTCATCTCATTATCATCCAGTCTATATTAGCAGCAGACACAGTACGGTAGTCCACGGCTGTAGCTACCTCTGTGTCGGCAGTCGCTCGTCCATCCATAATTGTATACTAGTATCCATCCATCTCCATTGTTTACCTGAGGTGCCTTTTAGTTGTGCCTATTAAAATATGGAGAACAAAAATGTTGAGGTTCCAAAAATAGGGAAAGATCAAGATCCACTTCCACCTCGTGCTGAAGCTGCTGCCACTAGTCATGGCCGAGACGATGAAATGCCATCAACGTCGTCTGCCAAGGCCGATGCCCAATGTCTTAGTACAGAGCATGTAAAATCCAAAACACCAAATATCAGTAAAAAAAGGACTCCAAAATCTAAAATAAAATTGTCGGAGGAGAAGCGTAAACTTGCCAATATGCCATTTACCACACGGAGTGGCACGGAACGGCTGAGGCCCTGGCCTATGTTCATGGCTAGTGGTTCAGCTTCACATGAGGATGGAAGCACTCAGCCTCTCGCTAGAAAAATGAAAAGACTCAAGCTGGCAAAAGCACCGCAAAGAACTGTGCGTTCTTCGAAATCCCAAATCCACAAGGAGAGTCCAATTGTGTCGGTTGCGATGCCTGACCTTCCCAACACTGGACGTGAAGAGCATGCGCCTTCCACCATTTGCACGCCCCCTGCAAGTGCTGGAAGGAGCACCCGCAGTCCAGTTCCTGATAGTCAGATTGAAGATGTCAGTGTTGAAGTACACCAGGATGAGGAGGATATGGGTGTTGCTGGCGCTGGGGAGGAAATTGACAAGGAGGATTCTGATGGTGAGGTGGTTTGTTTAAGTCAGGCACCCGGGGAGACACCTGTTGTCCGTGGGAGGAATAGGGCCATTGACATGCCTGGTGAAAATACCAAAAAAATCAGCTCTTCGGTGTGGAAGTATTTCAACAGAAATGCGAACAACATTTGTCAAGCCGTGTGTTGCCTTTGTCAAGCTGTAATAAGTAGGGGTAAGGACGTTAACCACCTCGGAACATCCTCCCTTATACGTCACCTGCAGCGCATTCATAATAAGTCAGTGACAAGTTCAAAAACTTTGGGCGACAGCGGAAGCAGTCCACTGACCAGTAAATCCCTTCCTCTTGTAACCAAGCTCACGCAAACCACCCCACCAACTCCCTCAGTGTCAATTTCCTCCTTCCCCAGGAATGCCAATAGTCCTGCAGGCCATGTCACTGGCAATTCTGACGAGTCCTCTCCTGCCTGGGATTCCTCCGATGCATCCTTGCGTGTAACGCCTACTGCTGCTGGCGCTGCTGTTGTTGCTGCTGGGAGTCGATGGTCATCCCAGAGGGGAAGTCGTAAGCCCACTTTTACTACTTCCACCAAGCAATTGACTGTCCAACAGTCCTTTGCGAGGAAGATGAAATATCACAGCAGTCATCCTGTTGCAAAGCGGATAACTGAGGCCTTGACAACTATGTTGGTGTTAGACGTGCGTCCGGTATCCGCCGTTAGTTCACAGGGAACTAGACAATTTCTTGAGGTAGTGTGCCCCTGTTACCAAATACCATCTAGGTTCCACTTCTCTAGGCAGGCGATACCGAGAATGTACACGGACGTCAGAAAAAGACTCACCAGTGTCCTAAAAAATGCAGTTGTACCCAATGTCCACTTAACCACGGACATGTGGACAAGTGGAGCAGGGCAGGGTCAGGACTATATGACTGACAGCCCACTGGGTAGATGTATGGACTCCCGCCGCAAGAACAGCAGCGGCGGCACCAGTAGCAGCATCTCGCAAACGCCAACTCTTTCCTAGGCAGGCTACGCTTTGTATCACCGGTTTCCAGAATACGCACACAGCTGAAAACCTCTTACGGCAACTGAGGAAGATCATCGCGGAATGGCTTACCCCAATTGGACTCTCCTGTGGATTTGTGGCATCGGACAACGCCAGCAATATTGTGTGTGCATTAAATATGGGCAAATTCCAGCACGTCCCATGTTTTGCACATACCTTGAATTTGGTGGTGCAGAATTTAAAAAAAAACGACAGGGGCGTGCAAGAGATGCTGTCGGTGGCCAGAAGAATTGCGGGACACTTTCGGCGTACAGGCACCACGTACAGAAGACTGGAGCACCACCAAAAACGCCTGAACCTGCCCTGCCATCATCTGAAGCAAGAAGTGGTAACGAGGTGGAATTCAACCCTATATATGCTTCAGAGGTTGGAGGAGCAGCAAAAGGCCATTCAAGCCTATACAATTGAGCACGATATAGGAGGTGGAATGTACCTGTCTCAAGCGCAGTGGAGAATGATTTCAACGTTGTGCAAGGTTCTGCAACCTTTTGAACTTGCCACACGTGAAGTCAGTTCAGACACTGCCAGCCTGAGTCAGGTCATTCCCCTCATCAGGCTTTTGCAGAAGAAGCTGGAGGCATTGAAGGAGGAGCTAAAAGGGAGCGATTCCGCTAGGCATGTGGGACTTGTGGATGGAGCCCTTAATTCGCTTAACAAGGATTCACGGGTGGTCAATCTGTTGAAATCAGAGCACTACATTTTGGCCACCGTGCTCGATCCTAGATTTAAAACCTACCTTGGATCTCTCTTTCCGGCACACACAAGTCTGCTGGGGTTCAAAGACCTGCTGGTGACAAAATTGTCAAGTCAAGCGGAACGCGACCTGTCAACATCTCCTCCTTCACATTCTCCCGCAACTGGGGGTGCGAGGAAAAGGCTCAGAATTCCGAGCCCACCCGCTGGCGGTGATGCAGGGCAGTCTGGAGCGACTGCTGATGCTGACATCTAGTCCGGACTGAAGGACCTGACAACGATTACGGACATGTCGTCTACTGTCACTGCATATGATTCTCTCACCATTGAAAGAATGGTGGAGGATTATATGAGTGACCGCATCCAAGTAGGCACGTCAGACAGTCTGTACTTATACTGGCAGGAAAAAGAGGCAATTTGGAGGCCCTTGCACAAACGGGCTTTATTCTACCTAAGTTGCCCTCCCACAAGTGTTTATTCCGAAAGAGTGTTTAGTGCCGCCGCTCACCTTGTCAGCAATCGGCGTACGAGGTTACTTCCAGAAAATGTGGAGAAGATGATGTTCATTAAAATGAATTATAATCAATTCCTCCGTGGAGACATTGACCAGCAGCAATTGCCTCCACAAAGTACACAGGGAGCTGAGATGGTGGATTCCAGTGGGGACGAATTGATAATCTGTGAGGAGCGGGATGTACACGGTGATATATCGGAGGATGATGATGAGGTGGACATCTTGCCTCTGTAGAGCCAGTTTGTGCAAGGAGAGATTAATTGCTTCTTTTTCGGTGGGGGTCCAAACCAACCCGTCATTTCAGTCACAGTCGTGTGGCAGACCCTGTCACTGAAATGATGGGTTGATTAAAGTGTGCATGTCCTGTTTATACAACATAAGGGTGGGTGGGAGGGCCCAAGGACAATTCCATCTTGCACCTCTTTTTTCTTTCATTTTTATTTGCGTTATGTGCTGTTTGGGGAGTGTTTTTTGGAAGGGCCATCCTGCGTGACACTGCAGTGCCACTCCTAGATGGGCCAGGTGTTTGTGTCGGCCACTAGGGTCGCTTAGCTTACTCACACAGCTACCTCATTGCGCCTCTTTTTTTCTTCTTTGCGTCATGTGCTGTTTGGGGAGTGTTTTTTGGAAGGGCCATCCTGCGTGACACTGCAGTGCCACTCCTAGATGGGCCAGGTGTTTGTGTCGGCCACTAGGGTCGCTTAGCTTACTCACACAGCTACCTCATTGCGCCTCTTTTTTTCTTCTTTGCGTCATGTGCTGTTTGGGGAGTGTTTTTTGGAAGGGCCATCCTGCGTGACACTGCAGTGCCACTCCTAGATGGGCCAGGTGTTTGTGTCGGCCACTAGGGTCGCTTAGCTTACTCACACAGCTACCTCATTGCGCCTCTTTTTTTCTTCTTTGCGTCATGTGCTGTTTGGGGAGTGTTTTTTGGAAGGGCCATCCTGCGTGACACTGCAGTGCCACTCCTAGATGGGCCCGGTGTTTGTGTCGGCCACTAGGGTCGCTTAGCTTACTCACACAGCTACCTCATTGCGCCTCTTTTTTTCTTTGCGTCATGTGCTGTTTGGGGAGTGTTTTTTGGATGGGCCATCCTGCGTGACACTGCAGTGCCACTCCTAGATGGGCCAGGTGTTTGTGTCGGCCACTAGGGTCGCTTAGCTTACTCACACAGCTACCTCATTGCGCCTCTTTTTTTCTTTGCGTCATGTGCTGTTTGGGGAGTGTTTTTTGGAAGGGCCATCCTGCGTGACACTGCAGTGCCACTCCTAGATGGGCCAGGTGTTTGTGTCGGCCACTAGGGTCACTTAGCTTACTCACACAGCTACCTCATTGCGCCTCTTTTTTTCTTTGCGTCATGTGCTGTTTGGGGAGTGTTTTTTGGAAGGGCCATCCTGCGTGACACTGCAGTGCCACTCCTAGATGGGCCAGGTGTTTGTGTCGGCCACTAGGGTCGCTTAGCTTACTCACACAGCTACCTCATTGCGCCTCTTTTTTTCTTTGCGTCATGTGCTGTTTGTGGAGTGTTTTTTGGAAGGGCCATCCTGCGTGACACTGCAGTGCCACTCCTAGATGGGCCAGGTGTTTGTGTCGGCCACTAGGGTCGCTTATCTTACTCACACAGCTACCTCATTGCGCCTCTTTTTTTCTTTGCGTCATGTGCTGTTTGGGGAGTGTTTTTTGGAAGGGCCATCCTGCGTGACACTGCAGTGCCACTCCAAGATGGGCCAGGTGTTTGTGTCGGCCACTAGGGTCGCTTAGCTCAGTCATCCAGCGACCTCGGTGCAAATTTTAGGACTAAAAATAATATTGTGAGGTGTGAGGTATTCAGAATAGACTGAAAATGAGTGGAAATTATGGTTTTTGAGGTTAATAATACTTTGGGATCAAAATGACCCCCAAATTCTATGATTTAAGCTGTTTTTTAGTGTTTTTTGAAAAAAACACCCGAATCCAAAACACACCCGAATCCGACAAAAAAAATTCGGTGAGGTTTTGCCAAAACGCGGTCGAACCCAAAACACGGCCGCGGAACCGAACCCAAAACCAAAACACAAAACCCGAAAAAATTTCAAGTGCACATCTCTAATATATACACACACACATCACTTGTATATAGATTTAGGTCCTTGCGTGCTGTGCAAGCACAAAGGTCCTCTCAAGGCACCAGGATTGTTTTTTGTTGTTGTTGACCACCCTCCAGATCCAGGTTTCCTGGTTTGTTTGCACTGTCACTTTTGGTGAATGTGGATTTTGCACAGATTGGCATTTGCACTTTGTTTAGGAAATATGGCAGCCTCGACGCATGAGGGTGGAGACTATACCTCTTTTCTTTTGCATTGTGACACATATGAAACACTAAGCTTCTCTGACGTGGAGGCAGAAAAAATTTTGCACAAAGAGCCGGCTTTTGCAGAAGTGATTACACCTTCTAATGATGACATACAACGTGATCTGTACCGCTTGTGTAAGCGAGAGCTGGACTATTTATATCATAGTCGCACCCTGTTCGACTATTACAGGGCTAAACAACTGCCCAGAGGCTTTAGAGTCCGCAGCATACCCACCATCGGTAGATACAGCATGGACTTCTGCCAGTGGAGCACAGCCAGAGTGTGTTTTATAGTAATAGTGAGGCTAGGCTACTGCGCTCGTATGTGCTTGGCCGAGGACCTGCCCACTCTTAAGCATTAGCAGTTATAATAGCATGCATAGTGCAAGGGCTGTCTGTTCTGTCTGATCTGCAGGAGGTAAACGACGGTGCCACGGTGGCGGAGTGACTGGGGACATTGGATGCAGTGGATTTACCGGCTGTCGGGATCCCGACAGAAGCCTAGTTTTTCCACTCGGGTGTTGGTCCACGCCACCACATAGAAACATAGAATTTGACAGCAGATAAGAACCACTTGGCCCATCTAGTCTGCCCTTCTTTTTTTTTAACCATATTTTTATCTCAAAACTTATTTGATCCTTATTTCTTTGTACGGATATCCTTATGTCTATCCCATGCATGTTTAAATTGCTCTACTGTCTTAGCCTCTACCACCTACGATGGGAGGCTATTCCACTTGTCCACTACCCTTTCTGTGAAGTAATTTTCCCTCCTATTTCTCCTGAACCTCCCTCCCCCTCCAGTCTGAGTGCATGTCCTCGTGTCCTATTGCTTCTCTTCATATGGAGAATGTTCCCCTCCTGGAATTTGTTAAAACCCTTGATATATTTGAAAGTTTCTATCATGTCCCCCCTTTCCCTTCTCTGCTCTTAGTCTTTCTGGGTATGTTTTGTGATGTAGGCCATGCACCATTTTAGTTGCCCTTCTTTGTACAGTCTCTAATGTATTAATATCCTTTTGAAAATATGGCCTCCAGAATTGAACACAGTATTCTAGATGAGGCCATACCAATAACCTATACAGTGGCATTGTTACTTCTTTCTTTCTGCTGCTGATTCCTCTCCCAATGCAGCCAAGCATCTGACTAGCCTTCCTCATTGCTTTGTTACATTGCTTACCTGCCTTTAAGTCACCTGAAATAATGACTCCTAGATCCCTTTTCTCCTCAGTAGTTTCCAGTATAGTGCCATTAATACTGTATTTAGCCTTTGGATATTTGAGACCCAAGCGCATGATTTTGCATTTTTGGGCATTAAACTGTAATTGCCACACTTGTGACCATTCATCGGGGTAAATTTACTAAGATTCGTATTACTACCGATTTGGTGTGAAAATCATCACGAATGACATCGAAAGTGTGTTTGTGCAACTTTTTGAATTGGTTACGCCTAATTTACTAAGCTGTCGTATTTGTATTTTTCGTGTTGTCCGATGTCGATGTCATTCGTGTTTTTTTCGTAAGAATGCGGCCGTTTTTGTTGTTTTTCGGCCGTGTTTTTCGGTTTATTTTACGACTGCGTCACATGTCTGTTCCGGCAGTGTTTGTCCGTTCCCGGCCGCGTTTTTTTTTCTAAGTTTCGATTTTGTCACTCGTCCGTGATTGGTTGTATTCGTGATGGAGGAGTGTCTGTGCACATTACTATAAAAACGCCCCAAACCGTCCGCACCTCGTGGGTTTAGCTAGTGGAGAGGAGAGAGGAAGGTGTATTAGGAGTTGGTGAGTTTGGTGGAGTTGTTGGTGGATTTGTTGCGGAGTTTATCGATTGTTGAGTGCTGTACTGTGTGTGTAAGTAGTATTGTCTTACTTGTTGTGTAGTTTTTTCAAAGTTTGTCTACTTTTTTGTCCTTGTTTTTTTTTTAAAGTCTATTGTCATTGTTTGTGAGTGTGTGTGTGTGTGTGTGTGTGTGTGTGTGTGTGTGTGTGTGTGTGTGTGTTGTGTGGTGTGTAGTGGTAGTGGAGGAGTGTGTTTTCTGTTTTTTTTCTCTGTGTTTTTTGTAGTTTGTAGGGATTATGTCTCAGTCAGAGGTCAGTGTGGTGGAGGAGGTTAGTGAGAGGGAGGAGGTGAGTGAGGTGGAGGAGGTGAGTGAGGTGGAGGAGGTGAGTGAGGTGGAGGAGGTGAGTGAGAGGGAGGAGGTTAGTGAGGAGGAGGAGGGGGTGCCTGTTGCTGCGTTATCCAGTGATAGTGATGGTGCTGTGGCTCCGCAGCCACGCACCACTACCAAGACTGGGCGCAATGTGAAGTTCAGCTATGCTGAAAACATGGCTTTGGTGCGGGAGCAGATGAGGCATCATCGCCAATTGTTTGGGCAGGATGCTGCCAAGGTGTCCTCACGTAGGAAGTCTGTCCTGTGGGGTAAAGTTATAACGGCAGTGAATAGTGAGGGTGTGGTGAGGCGGACTGAGGACACATGTCGTAAGCGCTTTTATGACATCAAGCGCCGTGTCAAGGCCAAGATGGCCAAGGAGGCCAAATCAGCCCGCCAAACCGAGGGTGGACACCCCTTCCGTGCTACTTATCGGGATTGGGAGGAGCCTGTGCGGTCCCTTATTCCTTCAGAAGTGGTTGCTGCGACTCATGTCCGGGATTCGGACCGGCCAAGGCAGGATGGTGAGTTTGTTTTAAATTATTTCGTGATATTGCATTTTTTAAAATTTTTATGCTGCTAATTGTTACTGTGTTTTTAAAATTAGAAACATTGTGTTGGTGATGTAGTGCAGGCCTGTGCAACCTGTAGCTGTAAAGGTGTTTCCAAACTACAAGTCCCATCATGCATTGCCTGAGTTTTGTTATTAGTGAATGGTACATCTGTTGCAGTGCATGCTGGTATGTGTAGTTCTAATACATAATCAGAGATCTTGCTTGTCCCTAACTTTTTTAAAAGAACATTTATTAAATATTGTTTTTTTTTGTTATTGATGTTTGTTTGTTTTTTTTTTTTTGTTTTTTTATGCTGTTTGTGTCAATTTGTTGTTTTAATTTTTCTGCAAAATATTGTGCAGAATTAACCTTTGGATAAGGATTATTTAGTGCAACACCATCTTATTTTAAAAATACACACCCAATTAATGAATCCAGAATAGCTTAAACAAAAAATAGTTTACTTAACATTAGGTTCCAGATGTTTACATCACAATAAGGAAGTTCAGATAACAAGGAGTATTTAAAGTATGGTCATAATGTTTTTTCAAATGTATCAACAGTACGCCAGAGAAGCACCACACACAGGCCACAGCCAACTGATGATGATGGTGGGAATGCAGGTAAGAATTCACTGTATTCACATATTCGGCAAACACATAGAAGCAAAAAAATAATAATGTTTTTCTTTTCACATAGGTTCTTCTTCTGCAAGCCGCCCTCCTCTAAGGCGGCCATCACAGGGCTCTGTGAGTTTGCCTAGGAGGCCCAGTAAGACACGTCGTGTGGAGTCTGAGTCTGCGGCTCCATCTTCACCACCCAGGCGGCGCATCTCCGCAGTGTTGCCCCAGCCACCTCTGGAAATTTTGGCAAGTCCTCAAAGTGATGAGCCACGATCACCTCAGCTGTCTGGTGAGTAAAAAATGTTAATAAAAAATTAATAAAAGTTTGACACAGTGTGGACTATGAATGAACATGGCTAAGTCATATTAATTTTACTAAGCACTGATATGTGCAAGGTGTTATATGCTGAAAAAGTTTATTATTATTTTTTTTAAATGTAAAAACGAATCTGTTTGCCTTGTGCCTTTATCACCTTGCACATATCATTGTCTGTTCAAATCCTTAGGTCTTCTCATGGTTAATTCAGCTGCACCACTGTTTGTGTATTGTCAAGACAATTATATTTTGGCACATTATTAGTCATGGCCATAATGTCAATTACCAAGCACATGTAAAAAGTTCCAATACTGGTCAAGCAATAAGCTTCCACCAGATCTGGAGGGTAACCCGCACTGAGATTAGTAAATTATGATGTCAATCACAGAGTTGGAGTGCCTATTGTCATATCTAATTACACCCTATTTTAGGGATTCGCATATATCAGTATATATATGAGACAAAATTAGGAGGCTCACAAAGGTGCTACCTACTGGTTTAAACAAGGATATGGAGTCAAATCCCCATAGAAAGGGGAAAAGGAAAAGAAACCAGATAAATTTAAGGTGCACTCATCCAACTACTAACTAGGGATGAGCGGGTTCGGTTCCTCGGAATCCGAACCCGCCCGAACTTCATGTTTTTTTACACGGGGCCGAGCGACTCGGATCTTCCCGCCTTGCTCGGTTAACCCGAGTGCGCCCGAACGTCATCATCCCGCTGTCGGATTCTCGCGAGGCTCGGATTCTATCGCGAGACTCGGATTCTATATAAGGAGCCGCGCGTCGCCGCCATTTTCACACGTGCATTGAGATTCATAGGGAGAGGACGTGGCTGGCGTCCTCTCCGTTTATAGAGAAGAGAGTGAGACAGTAGAGAGAGACACAGTAGTAATTTTGGGGAGCATTAGGAGGAGTACTAGTTACTTGCTGAAGTGATAGATAATGTGACTGTATATTATCTGACTTGTGGGGGAGACACTGACAGTGGGGAGCAGTTAGAGTCTGAGAGCAGGACTCAGGAGTATATATAACGTACAGTGCACACTTTTGCTGCCAGAGTGCCACACTGCCATTGTGACCACACTGACCACCAGTATAATATATATTGTGATTGTCTGCTTAGGAGTACTACTTGCAAGTTGCTGATAGTGTGACCAGTGACCTGACCACCAGTCACCACCAGTTTACTATATATATATATATATATATATATATATATATAATTGTATATAATATATATATATATAATATTGTATACCACCTACCCGTGGTTTTTCTTTTTTTCTTTCTTCTTTATACATACTACTATAGTAGCTTACTGTAGCAGTCTGCGGTGCTGCTGAGCTGACTGTGTCCAGCAGGTCCGTCATCAGTCATTACATAATAAATATATATACCTGTCCGGCTGCAGTACTAGTGATATTATATATATATATATATATATATATTGATTTCATCTCATTATCATCCAGTCTATATTAGCAGCAGACACAGTACGGTAGTCCACGGCTGTAGCTGCCTCTGTGTCGGCAGTCGCTCGTCCATCCATAATTGTATACCACCTACCCGTGGTTTTTTTTTTTCTTTCTTCTTTATACATACTACTATAGCAGCTTACTGTAGCAGTCTGCGGTGCTGCTGAGCTGACAGTGTCCAGCAGGTCCGTCATCAGTCATTACATAATAAATATATATACCTGTCCGGCTGCAGTACTAGTGATATTATATATATATATATTGATTTCATCTCATTATCATCCAGTCTATATTAGCAGCAGACACAGTACGGTAGTCCACGGCTGTAGCTACCTCTGTGTCGGCAGTCGCTCGTCCATCCATAATTGTATACCACCTACCCGTGTTTTTTTTTTCTTTCTTTCTTCTTTATACATACTACTATAGTAGCTTACTGTAGCAGTCTGCGGTGCTGCTGAGCTGACAGTGTCCAGCAGGTCCGTCATCAGTCATTACATAATAAATATATATACCTGTCCGGCTGCAGTACTAGTGATATTATATATATATATATATATTGATTTCATCTCATTATCATCCAGTCTATATTAGCAGCAGACACAGTACGGTAGTCCACGGCTGTAGCTACCTCTGTGTCGGCAGTCGCTCGTCCATCCATAATTGTATACCACCTACCCGTGGTTTTTTTTTTCTTTCTTCTTTATACATACTACTATAGTAGCTTACTGTAGCAGTCTGCGGTGCTGCTGAGCTGACAGTGTCCAGCAGGTCCGTCATCAGTCATTACATAATAAATATATATATACCTGTCCAGCTGCAGTACTAGTGATATTATATATATATATATATTGATTTCATCTCATTATCATCCAGTATATATTAGCAGCAGACACAGTACGGTAGTCCACGGCTGTAGCTACCCCTGTGTCGGCAGTCGCTCGTCCATCCATAATTGTATACCACCTACCCGTGGTTTTTTTTTTCTCTTTCTTCTTGATACATACTACTATAGTAGCTTACTGTAGCAGTCTGCGGTGCTGCTGAGCTGACAGTGTCCAGCAGGTCCGTCATCAGTCATTACATAATAAATATATATACCTGTCCGGCTGCAGTACTAGTGTGATATTATATATATATATATTGATTTCATCTCATTATCATCCAGTCTATATTAGCAGCAGACACAGTACGGTAGTCCACGGCTGTAGCTACCTCTGTGTCGGCAGTCGCTCGTCCATCCATAATTGTATACCACCTACCCGTGGTTTTTTTTTTTCTTTCTTCTTTATACATACTACTATAGTAGCTTACTGTAGCAGTCTGCGGTGCTGCTGAGCTGACAGTGTCCAGCAGGTCCGTCATCAGTCATTACATAATAAATATATATACCTGTCCGGCTGCAGTACTAGTGATATTATATATATATATATATATATATATATATTAATTTCATCTCATTATCATCCAGTCTATATTAGCAGCAGACACAGTACGGTAGTCCACGGCTGTAGCTACCTCTGTGTTGGCAGTCGCTGGTCCATCCATAATTGTATACCACCTACCCGTGTTTTTTTTTTCTCTTTCTTCTTGATACATACTACTATAGTAGCTTACTGTAGCAGTCTGCGGTGCTGCTGAGCTGACAGTGTCCAGCAGGTCCGTCATCAGTCATTACATAATAAATATATATACCTGTCCGGCTGCAGTACTAGTGATATTATATATATATATATATATTAATTTCATCTCATTATCATCCAGTCTATATTAGCAGCAGACACAGTACGGTAGTCCACGGCTGTAGCTACCTCTGTGTCGGCAGTCGCTGGTCCATCCATAAGTATACTAGTATCCATCCATCTCCATTGTTTACCTGAGGTGCCTTTTAGTTGTGCCTATTAAAATATGGAGAACAAAAATGTTGAGGTTCCAAAATTAGGGAAAGATCAAGATCCACTTCCACCTCGTGCTGAAGCTGCTGCCACTAGTCATGGCCGAGACGATGAAATGCCAGCAACGTCGTCTGCCAAGGCCGATGCCCAATGTCATAGTACAGAGCATGTAAAATCCAAAACACCAAATATCAGTAAAAAAAGGACTCCAAAATCTAAAATAAAATTGTCGGAGGAGAAGCGTAAACTTGCCAATATGCCATTTACCACACGGAGTGGCAAGGAACGGCTGAGGCCCTGGCCTATGTTCATGGCTAGTGGTTCAGCTTCACATGAGGATGGAAGCACTCAGCCTCTCGCTAGAAAACTGAAAAGACTCAAGCTGGCAAAAGCACCGCAAAGAACTGTGCGTTCTTCGAAATCCCAAATCCACAAGGAGAGTCCAATTGTGTCGGTTGCGATGCCTGACCTTCCCAACACTGGACGTGAAGAGCATGCGCCTTCCACCATTTGCACGCCCCCTGCAAGTGCTGGAAGGAGCACCCGCAGTCCAGTTCCTGATAGTCAGATTGAAGATGTCAGTGTTGAAGTACACCAGGATGAGGAGGATATGGGTGTTGCTGGCGCTGGGGAGGAAATTGACAAGGAGGATTCTGATGGTGAGGTGGTTTGTTTAAGTCAGGCACCCGGGGAGACACCTGTTGTCCGTGGGAGGAATAGGGCCGTTGACATGCCTGGTGAAAATACCAAAAAAATCAGCTCTTCGGTGTGGAAGTATTTCACCAGAAATGCGGACAACATTTGTCAAGCCGTGTGTTGCCTTTGTCAAGCTGTAATAAGTAGGGGTAAGGACGTTAACCACCTCGGAACATCCTCCCTTATACGTCACCTGCAGCGCATTCATAATAAGTCAGTGACAAGTTCAAAAACTTTGGGCGACAGCGAAAGCAGTCCACTGACCAGTAAATCCCTTCCTCTTGTAACCAAGCTCACGCAAACCACCCCACCAACTCCCTCAGTGTCAATTTCCTCCTTCCCCAGGAATGCCAATAGTCCTGCATGCCATGTCACTGGCAATTCTGACGAGTCCTCTCCTGCCTGGGATTCCTCCGATGCATCCTTGCGTGTAACGCCTACTGCTGCTGGCGCTGCTGTTGTTGCTGCTGGGAGTCGATGGTCATCCCAGAGGGGAAGTCGTAAGCCCACTTTTACTACTTCCACCAAGCAATTGACTGTCCAACAGTCCTTTGCGAGGAAGATGAAATATCACAGCAGTCATCCTGTTGCAAAGCGGATAACTGAGGCCTTGACAACTATGTTGGTGTTAGACGTGCGTCCGGTATCCGCCGTTAGTTCACAGGGAACTAGACAATTTCTTGAGGCAGTGTGCCCCCGTTACCAAATACCATCTAGGTTCCACTTCTCTAGGCAGGCGATACCGAGAATGTACACGGACGTCAGAAAAAGACTCACCAGTGTCCTAAAAAATGCAGTTGTACCCAATGTCCACTTAACCACGGACATGTGGACAAGTGGAGCAGGGCAGGGTCAGGACTATATGACTGTGACAGCCCACTGGGTAGATGTATGGACTCCCACTGCAAGAACAGCAGCGGCGGCACCAGTAGCAGCATCTCGCAAACGCCAACTCTTTCCTAGGCAGGCTACGCTTTGTATCACCGGTTTCCAGAATACGCACACAGCTGAAAACCTCTTACGGCAACTGAGGAAGATCATCGCGGAATGGCTTACCCCAATTGGACTCTCCTGTGGATTTGTGGCATCGGACAACGCCAGCAATATTGTGTGTGCATTAAATATGGGCAAATTCCAGCACGTCCCATGTTTTGCACATACCTTGAATTTGGTGGTGCAGAATTTTTTTAAAAACAACAGGGGCGTGCAAGAGATGCTGTCGGTGGCCAGAAGAATTGCGGGACACTTTCGGCGTACAGGCACCACGTACAGAAGACTGGAGCACCACCAAAAACGCCTGAACCTGCCCTGCCATCATCTGAAGCAAGAAGTGGTAACGAGGTGGAATTCAACCCTCTATATGCTTCAGAGGTTGGAGGAGCAGCAAAAGGCCATTCAAGCCTATACAATTGAGCACGATATAGGAGGTGGAATGTACCTGTCTCAAGCGCAGTGGAGAATGATTTCAACGTTGTGCAAGGTTCTGCAACCTTTTGAACTTGCCACACGTGAAGTCAGTTCAGACACTGCCAGCCTGAGTCAGGTCATTCCCCTCATCAGGCTTTTGCAGAAGAAGCTGGAGGCATTGAAGGAGGAGCTAAAAGGGAGCGATTCCGCTAGGCATGTGGGACTTGTGGATGGAGCCCTTAATTCGCTTAACAAGGATTCACGGGTGGTCAATCTGTTGAAATCAGAGCACTACATTTTGGCCACCGTGCTCGATCCTAGATTTAAAACCTACCTTGGATCTCTCTTTCCGGCACACACAAGTCTGCTGGGGTTCAAAGACCTGCTGGTGACAAAATTGTCAAGTCAAGCGGAACGCGACCTGTCAACATCTCCTCCTTCACATTCTCCCGCAACTGGGGGTGCGAGGAAAAGGCTCAGAATTCCGAGCCCACCCGCTGGCGGTGATGCAGGGCAGTCTGGAGCGACTGCTGATGCTGACATCTGGTCCGGACTGAAGGACCTGACAACGATTACGGACATGTCGTCTACTGTCACTGCATATGATTCTCTCACCATTGAAAGAATGGTGGAGGATTATATGAGTGACCGCATCCAAGTAGGCACGTCAGACAGTCCGTACTTATACTGGCAGGAAAAAGAGGCAATTTGGAGGCCCTTGCACAAACTGGCTTTATTCTACCTAAGTTGCCCTCCCACAAGTGTGTACTCCGAAAGAGTGTTTAGTGCCGCCGCTCACCTTGTCAGCAATCTGCGTAAGAGGTTACTTCCAGAAAATGTGGAGAAGATGATGTTCATTAAAATGAATTATAATCAATTCCTCCGTGGAGACATTGACCAGCAGCAATTGCCTCCACAAAGTACACAGGGAGCTGAGATGGTGGATTCCAGTGGGGACGAATTGATAATCTGTGAGGAGCGGGATGTACACGGTGATATATCGGAGGATGATGATGAGGTGGACATCTTGCCTCTGTAGAGCCAGTTTGTGCAAGGAGAGATTAATTGCTTCTTTTTCGGTGGGGGTCCAAACCAACCCGTCATTTCAGTCACAGTCGTGTGGCAGACCCTGTCACTGAAATGATGGGTTGGTTAAAGTGTGCATGTCCTGTTTATACAACATAAGGGTGGGTGGGAGGGCCCAAGGACAATTCCATCTTGCACCTCTTTTTTCTTTCATTTTTATTTAAGTCATGTGCTGTTTGGGGAGTGTTTTTTGGAAGGGCCATCCTGCGTGACACTGCAGTGCCACTCCTAGATGGGCCAGGTGTTTGTGTCAGCCACTAGGGTCGCTTATCTTACTCACACAGCTACCTCATTGCGCCTCTTTTTTTCTTCTTTGCGTCATGTGCTGTTTGGGGAGTGTTTTTTGGAAGGGCCATCCTGCGTGACACTGCAGTGCCACTCCTAGATGGGCCAGGTGTTTGTGTCGGCCACTAGGGTCGCTTAGCTTACTCACACAGCTACCTCATTGCGCCTCTTTTTTTCTTCTTTGCGTCATGTGCTGTTTGGGGAGTGTTTTTTGGAAGGGCCATCCTGCGTGACACTGCAGTGCCACTCCTAGATGGGCCAGGTGTTTGTGTCGGCCACTAGGGTCGCTTAGCTTACTCACACAGCTACCTCATTGCGCCTCTTTTTTTCTTCTTTGCGTCATGTGCTGTTTGGGGAGTGTTTTTTGGAAGGGCCATCCTGCGTGACACTGCAGTGCCACTCCTAGATGGGCCAGGTGTTTGTGTCGGCCACTAGGGTCGCTTAGCTTACTCACACAGCTACCTCATTGCGCCTCTTCTTTTCTTCTTTGCGTCATGTGCTGTTTGGGGAGTGTTTTTTGGAAGGGCCATCCTGCGTGACACTGCAGTGCCACTCCTAGATGGGCCAGGTGTTTGTGTCGGCCACTAGGGTCGCTTAGCTTAGTCATCCAGCGACCTCGGTGCAAATTTTAGGACTAAAAATAATATTGTGAGGTGTGAGGTATTCAGAATAGACTGAAAATGAGTGGAAATTATGGTTTTTGAGGTTAATAATACTTTGGGATCAAAATGACCCCCAAATTCTATGATTTAAGCTGTTTTTTAGGGTTTTTTGAAAAAAACACCCGAATCCAAAACACACCCGAATCCGACAAAAAAAATTCGGTGAGGTTTTGCCAAAACGCGGTCGAACCCAAAACACGGCCGCGGAACCGAACCCAAAACGAAAACACAAAACCCGAAAAATTTCAAGTGCACATCCCTACTACTAACTCATCAATATGATTGTTGTTATAGAATATTGTTCTATAACAACAATCATATTGATGAGTTAGTAGTTGGATGAGTGCACCTTAAATTTATCTGGTTTCTTTTCCTTTTCCCCTTTCTATGGGGATTTGACTCCATACCAAGCACTTGTGTTTTTTTTCCAAAATTACAGCACCCTTTTTCAGATGTCATGTTGGCCATAGCATCCATTTTGTTTTTGTAATAACATTTTTATAAAAAAACATTTTAAAACACATTGTTTAATACAAATGTTTAACATGGCCCACATCACCATTTATAAACATAGTCCAACTTAACACATTTGCATGTTTTGTGAAAACTACACAAATAAAATATAGTTTTTGTTTTTATGATTAAGAAAAAAATGACTGCCTTTACAAATTAATTAGTTTGTTAGAAACCACATTTACTGCCTTGTTTGTGTTTATCTAAAGGAAGGGCCTTACACAATTTTAACATGCATTAATGTTAAATGGGGACATATCTTCGTGTTTCACATATCATTATGGCTTAGAGTCTCTGAACAAAACAAATTTAAAAAAATTGTGTTGTGTAAATTAGAAGGCACACACAGGCGTGCACAGAAACTGAATTGCGGGTTTCGCACAGGACTCCCCCCTCCACGGCATTATAGTGTTCTCACACCTCCCCTGTCCTGGATGTAGACTGCTTACCTGGTCCGCTCCTCTGGGTCGTCCAGGTGAGCAGTCTATATCCAGGACAGGGGAGGTGAGAGAACACTATAATGTTGTGTAGGGGGGGAAGTTTGGTGCGGAACTCGCCAGTCAGTGTCTGCACATGCCTGTGAAGGCACATATGTGTTTCTTAAGGCAATATTCCAAGTTTTTTGGGCAACACACAATCTGTAACATTTTCATGAGTATTATTAAGTATGCCATGTTTAGGACAAGCAAAGAAATATATTTGAAAATAAACAGTGGCTGTTGTGACCCCCATACAGAGCCAACCATCATGGGCGAGGACGACCAGCAGGAACCTGACCAACAGGCTTCCTTTACACTGCACCTGCAGCCCGTTGCTCCTACCCAGCCAACCCAGCAGCAGGATATGCCCCTAGCCTCCGTAAGCCCCCAATTGATCCCAACTCCACCACAGCAACAAATGTCCGCAGACTTTTGGAGCAGTTGGGCCACACAACAGGTCCAAAACACTGCCTACCTGAACACACACACACAACACCTTGCCAGTCTGCCGCATCATCTACCTCGCATTAGTAGGAACTCGGGCAGACTGATTGTTCAGGTAGGCAGAATAGCTACTTCAATGGAGCAAATCAGGGCGGACAACATGCAAATGCTGGCAAATTTATCTCGAGTAATCGATGAGCAACAGCGGCAGCAACAAGCCCTAATACAAGTCATACAGCACAACCAAGTAGTGACTGAAACTTTGTCCAGAATTGTTGCCAGCCACACTGCCACCAATAATCAGCTGAATGCCAGTATTCACAACCTTAGCCAAAGCATTACTGTGCTGGCAGCACAACAAGTCAGCTCCAGCTCCGGAACGACTACCCCTAGCCAGACCCCAGTTACCTCCCCTGTTCGACGCTCAAGCAGAACACGGGCCAGCGACCCTGGACAAACCTCTGCACCAAGCACACACACCAAAAAAAAATGAGTAAGACATGAAATTTGTGCAACACAATAAATGTTTTGCTATTGTATTCCCAAAAAAATCCTGTGTCCGTGTCAATCATTGTAAAACACGCTATGTGTGTATGATTTAATGGGGTAATGATTGTCAATGTTTTTTTTTTTTTTTTTTAAACATACACACCAGTATAAAGAACAAACACTAACGAACAAAACAAACATTCACCCCCTACAATACATGTAATAAAAGTGGTTAGGCAAGGTGATTTAAAACAAAATAATACTTACGGGTAAAATATCGCTGAATAACTTCTTGCCTTACCTGCCTCCCTACATCTGTACTCACACTGTCACCAGATGTTTCTAACTCCTCTGCTTGCTGACTGTTTTCTTCATCATTATGTGGCAGATGTTGTTGCAAACACAGATTATGGAGAAAACAGCAGCAGAACACAATCCTAGTCACTTTAGAGGGACTATACAACAAAAGCCCAGCAGATTTATCCAGACACCGAAACCTAGATTTCAGCACCCCAAAACATCTTTCTATCACGTTCCGCGTAGACTTATATGCATGATTGTAACTGTGTTCAGCAGGAGAATCAGGTTGGGACAATGGAGTAAGTAGCCAAGAGTAGCAGCCATAACCACCATCACCTGAAATACAGATATAGGCAACATTAGTACATGTGTATGATGAATAATTACCCAAAAAAAAAAGGAGTTTGAAGTTACCACACATACACACAACACACTTGGAACATACCCAGCAGCCAGCCATCAGGCATTTGTCCGTCCTCAAATTTATCGAAGAGAGATGACTGACTGAGGATGAAGGAGTCATGGCAGCCGCCAGGGTAACCTGCAACCACACTCATAATTTTTAGATTTGCATCACAAACCACCTGGACATTAGTGGATTTGTCCATATGTCGATTAGTATAAATATATTGACGGCCCCTAGGTGGTCTCAGCTCAACGTGTGTGCAATCTATGGCCCCCAGCACATTGGGCATGCCAGCAAGCTCATAGAAAGCTACCCTGACTGCATGCCACTGCGACTCCTGGGTAGGGAAGCAGATAGAGGCATTTATATGGGTTTCCAAGACATCCAAAACCTGAGTGGACATTAATAAATATAAGGCGAGTGTCATGATCTGTAATCAATACAATACTGTGTTCTAAGACCTAACAGAAGCAACACTTAGACATAGACGTGTATGTATATTTCAACTCACCTGATTCAAATATTTTGAAAAGGTGGGCTGGGAGATACCAATGACGTCGCCTGTCACAGCCTGGAAGCTCCCAGTAGCCATAAAGTGCAACACAGCCAGGAGTTTGTGCAGGCCTGAGACAGAGCGAGAGCGTGCTGTCTCAGGGTCTAGTCCCAGTTTGACAAGGTCATACAGACGGAAAATGTTGTTTCGATTTAGCCTAAACATCTGTATGACCCTATCATCAGACAATGCGTTTAAGTTTAAACGTCCCCTAAAAAAACGAGGCTGGCGCAGCTTCCGCGGCACCTGTTCAACCTGCTGACCATGTTCACTTACCTGGCCCTGATTTATTGAAGAGTCATGGAGCACTCTCAGGTATCCCCCAGCAACCAAAAAATCTGAAGCACACACAACAGCCGCCATTTCAGAGTGAGAGATATTCAAAATGTGCCTGGGAGCCTTTTATAGGGCCAAACATTCAGGTGTGACTAATGAATAATTGAATACACATGTAAACACGCTTATCAAAAGCAGATCTATTTTTTTTTTAGGACTTTTGTACGAATTTTATTTTTTCACCGCAAATGCATTATCACGGTAGACATTACAAATACGAATGGTTAGTAAATGACCGTGATTCATACCTAAACAGCCGCGTTTTGACCGATGGTGTATTCATTCGTAATTTTACACATGAACTTCCAAAAAAATACGAATGGCCTCATCACTGCCGTGTTTTTTGCTTAGTAAATTACCGAGATGACACTTTGAAGAAAAAACGGCATCTCGGTCAAAATCGGGACCTTAGTAAATATACCCCATCTAGTCTACCTAGATCCTCAGACATTTGTTTTACTCCACCTGGTGTTGCATACCTTTGTGTCATCGGCAAAAAGGCATACTTTCACTTTAATGCTATTTGCAATGTCACCAATAAAGATATTGAAAAGCAATGGTCCAAGTTAGAGATGAGCGGGTTCGGTTCCTCGGGATCCGAACCCCCCCGAACTTCAACCATTTTACACAGTTCCGAGGCAGCCTCGGATCTTCCCGCCTTGCTCGGTTAACCCGAGCGCGCCCGAACGTCATCATCCCGCTGTCAGATTCTCGCAAGATTTGTGTTCTATATAAGGAGCCGCGCGTCGCCGCCGCCATTTTCACTCGTGCTTTGGAGATGATAGCGAGAGGACGTTGCTGCGTTCTCTCAGTTTCTGTGTTCAGTGTGCTGCAAATATCTGTGCTCAGTGTGCTGCAAATATCTGTGCTCAGTGTGCTTGCAAATATCTGTGCTCAGTGTGCTGAAAATATCTACGTTCTCTGCCTGAAAAACGCTCCATATCTGTGCTGCATTGTAGTATATAGTAGGAGGACATTGCAGAATCTCGCTGTGACCACCAGTATATATATAGCAGTACGGTACAGTAGTCCATTGCTGTACCTCTGTGTCGTCAAGTAAACTATGCATCCATACCTGTGCTGCATTTTAGTTGTGCGCAGTATATAGTAGGAGGACAGTGCAGAATTTTGCTGACCACCAGTATATATATAGCAGTATGGTACAGTAGACCACTGCTCTACCTCTGTGTCGTCAAGTATACTATGCATCCATACCTGTGCTGCATTTTAGTTGTGCGCAGTATATAGTAGGACAGTGCAGAATTTTGCTGACCACCAGTACATATATATATAGCAGTACGGTACAGTAGTCCACTGCTCTACCTCTGTGTCGTCAAGTATACAATGCATCCATACCTGTGCTGCATTTTAGTTGTGCGCAGTATATAGTAGGAGGACAGTGCAGAATTTTGCTGACCACCAGTATATATATATTAGTATGGTACAGTAGTCCACTGCTCTACCTCTGTGTCGTCAAGTATACTATCCATATCTGTGCTGCATTGTAGTTGTGCGCAGTATATAGTAGGAGGACAGTGCAGAAATTTACTGACCACCAGTATATATATAATAAGAATTTACTTACCGATAATTCTATTTCTCATAGTCCGTAGTGGATGCTGGGAACTCCGTAAGGACCATGGGGAATAGCGGCTCCGCAGGAGACTGGGCACAAATAGAAAGCTTTAGTACTACCTGGTGTGCACTGGCTCCTCCCCCTATGACCCTCCTCCAAGCCTCAGTTAGGATACTGTGCCCGGACGAGCGTACACAATAAGGAAGGATTTTGAATCCCGGGTAAGACTCATACCAGCCACACCAATCACACCGTATAACTTGTTATCTGAACCCAGTTAACAGTATGATAAACAGAGGAGCCTCTAGAAAAGATGGCTCACTACAACAATAACCCGATTTAGTTAACAATAACTATGTACAAGTATTGCAGACAATCCGCACTTGGGAGGGGCGCCCAGCATCCACTACGGACTATGAGAAATAGAATTATCGGTAAGTAAATTCTTATTTTCTCTGATGTCCTAGTGGATGCTGGGAACTCCGTAAGGACCATGGGGATTATACCAAAGCTCCCTAACGGGCGGGAGAGTGCGGATGACTCTGCAGCACCGAATGAGAGAACTCCAGGTCCTCCTCAGCCAGGGTATCAAATTTGTAGAATTTAGCAAACGTGTTTGCCCCTGACCAAGTAGCTGCTCGGCAAAGTTGTAAAGCCGAGACCCCTCGGGCGGCCGCCCAAGATGAGCCCACTTTCCGTGTGGAATGGGCTTTTACAGATTTTGGCTGTGGCAGGCCTGCCACAGAATGTGCAAGCTGAATTGTACTACAAATCCAAAGAGCAATAGTCTGCTTAGAAGCAGGAGCACCCAGCTTGTTGGGTGCATACAGGATAAACAGCGAGTCAGATTTTCTGACTCCAGCCGTCCTGGAAACGTATATTTTCAGGGCCCTGACTACGTCCAGCAACTTGGAGTCCTCCAAGTCCCTAGTAGCCGCAGGTACCACAATAGGCTGGTTCAGGTGAAACGCTGAAACCACCTTAGGGAGAAATTGAGGACGAGTCCTCAATTCTGCCCTATCCGTATGAAAAATTAGGTAAGGGCTTTTATAGGATAAAGCCGCCAATTCTGACACGCGCCTGGCTGAAGCCAGGGCCAATAGCATTACCACTTTCCATGTGAGATATTTTAAGCCCACAGTGGTGAGTGGTTCAAACCAATGTAATTTTAGGAACCCCAAAACCACATTGAGATCCCAAGGTGCCACTGGAGGCACAAAAGGAGGCTGTATATGCAGCACCCCTTTGACAAACGTCTGAACTTCAGGAACTGAAGCCAGTTCTTTTTGGAAGAAGATCGACAGTGCCGAAATTTGAACCTTAATGGACCCTAATTTTAGGCCCATAGACAGTCCTGTTTGCAGGAAATGTAGGAAACGACCCAGTTGAAATTCCTCTGTAGGGGCCTTCCTGGCCTCGCACCACGCAACATATTTACGCCAAATACGGTGATAATGCTGCACGGTTACTCCTTCCTGGCTTTGATCAGGGTAGGGATGACTTCATCCGGAATGCCTTTTTCCTTCAGGATCCGGCGTTCAACCGCCATGCCGTCAAACGCAGCCGCGGTAAGTCTTGGAACAGACAGGGTCCCTGCTGGAGCAGGTCCCTTCGTAGAGGTAGAGGCCACGGGTCCTCCGTGAGCATCTCTTGAAGTTCCGGGTACCAAGTCCTTCTTGGCCAATCCGGAGCCACGAGTATAGTCCTTACTCCTCTCCTTCTTATGATTCTCAGTACCTTGGGTATGAGAGGCAGAGGAGGGAACACATACACTGACTGGTACACCCACGGTGTTACCAGAGCGTCCACAGCTATTGCCTGAGGGTCCCGTGACCTGGCGCAATACCTGTCTAGTTTTTTGTTGAGGCGTGACGCCATCATGTCCACCTTTGGTTTTTCCCAACGGTTCACAATCATGTGGAAGACTTCTGGGTGAAGTCCCCACTCTCCCGGGTGGAGGTCGTGCCTGCTGAGGAAGTCTGCTTCCCAGTTGTCCACTCCCGGAATGAACACTGCTGACAGTGCTATCACATGATTTTCCGCCCAGCGAAGAATCCTTGCAACTTCTGCCATTGCCCTCCTGCTTCTTGTGCCGCCCTGTCTGTTTACGTGGGCGACTGCCGTGATGTTGTCTGACTGAATCAGCACCGGCTGACCTTGAAGCAGAGGTCGTGCTAGGCTTAGAGCATTGTAGATGGCCCTTAGCTCCAGGATATTTATGTGAAGTGATGTCTCCAGGCTTGACCACAAGCCCTGGAAATTTCTTCCTTGTGTGACTGCTCCCCAGCCTCTCAGGCTGGCATCCGTGGTCACCAGGACCCAGTCCTGAATGCCGAATCTGCGGCCCTCTAGAAGATGAGCACTCTGCAACCACCACAGAAGAGACACCCTTGTCCTTGGGGACAGGGTTATCCGCTGATGCATCTGAAGATGCGATCCGGACCATTTGTCCAGCAGATCCCACTGGAACGTTCTTGCGTGGAATCTGCCGAATGGAATCGCTTCGTAGGAAGCTACCATCTTTCCCAGGACTCTTGTGCATTGATGCACTGAGACTTGCCCTGGTTTCAGGAGGTTTCTGACTAGGTCGGATAACTCCCTGGCTTTTTCTTCCGGAAGGAACACCTTTTTCTGGACTGTGTCCAGAATCATCCCTAGGAACAGAAGACGTGTTGTCGGAATCAGCTGCGATTTTGGGATATTTAGAATCCAGCCGTGCTGCCGTA
Organism: Pseudophryne corroboree; assembly: GCF_028390025.1. Taxonomy (NCBI): domain Eukaryota; kingdom Metazoa; phylum Chordata; class Amphibia; order Anura; family Myobatrachidae; genus Pseudophryne; species Pseudophryne corroboree. The sequence continues at coordinate 119,128,635 of NC_086455.1, read as the reverse complement.
GCACTACTTGAGATAGGGCTACTCCGACTACTAACTGTTCTCTGGATCTTGCTCTTATCAGGAGATCGTCCAAGTAAGGGATAATTAAAACGCCTTTTCTTCGAAGAAGAATCATCATTTCGGCCATTACCTTGGTAAAGACCCGAGGTGCCGTGGATAATCCAAACGGCAGCGTCTGAAACTGATAATGACAGTTTTGTACCACAAACCTGAGGTACCCTTGATGAGAAGGGTAAATGGGGACATGGAGGTAGGCATCTTTGATGTCCAGAGACACCATATAGTCCCCTTCTTCCAGGTTCGCGATCACTGCCCTGAGTGACTCCATCTTGAATTTGAACCTCTGTATGTAAGTGTTCAAAGACTTCAGATTTAAAATAGGTCTCACCGAGCCGTCCGGCTTCGGTACCACAAACAGCGTGGAATAATACCCCTTCCCTTGTTGCAGGAGGGGTACCTTGATTATCACCTGCTGGGAATACAGCTTGTGAACTGCCTCCAATACTGCCTCCCTGTCGGAGGGAGACGTTGGTAAAGCAGACTTCAGGAACCGGCGAGGGGGAGACGTCTCGAACTCCAATTTGTACCCCTGAGATACTACTTGCAGGATCCAGGGGTCCACTTGCGAGTGAGCCCACTGCGCGCTGAAATTCTTGAGACGGGCCCCCACCGTGCCTGAGTCCGCTTGTAAGGCCCCAGCGTCATGCTGAGGACTTGGCAGAAGCGGGGGAGGGCTTTTGTTCCTGGGAAGTGGCTGTCTGTTGCAGTCTTTTTCCCCTTCCTCTGCCCCGGGGCAGAAAAGAGGAACCTTTTGCCCGCTTGCCCTTATGGGGACGAAAGGACTGAGCCGGATAAGACGGCGTCTTTTTATGTTGAGAGGCTACCTGGGGTAAAAATGTGGATTTCCCAGCAGTTGCCGTGGCCACCAGGTCCGATAGACCGACCCCAAATAACTCCTCCCCTTTATAAGGCAATATTTCCATATGCCGTTTAGAGTCCGCATCACCTGACCACTGTCGCGTCCATAATCCTCTTCTGGCAGAAATGGACAGCGCACTCACTCTTGAAGCCAGAGTGGAAATATCCCTCTGTGCATCTCGCATATATAGAAATGCATCTTTTAAATGCTCTATAGTCAACAATATACTGTCCCTATCCAGGGTATCAATATTTTCAGTCAGGGAATCCGACCAAGCCACCCCAGCGCTGCACATCCAGGCTGAGGCGATTGCTGGTCGCAGTATAACACCAGTATGTGTGTATATACTTTTTAGGATATTCTCCAGTTTTATGTCACCTGGTTCCTTGAGGGCGGCCGTATCAGGAGACGGTAACGCCACTTGTTATGATAAGCGTGTGAGCGCTTTATCCACTCTAGGGGGTGTTTCCCAACGCGCCCTAACCTCTGGCGGAAAAGGGTATAATGCCAATAACTTTTTAGAAATTATCAGTTTTTTATCGGGGGAAACCCACGCTTCATCACACACCTCATTTAATTCGTCTGATTCAGGAAAAACTACAGGTAGTTTTTTCACACCCCACATAATACCCTTTTTAGTGGTACTTGCAGTATTAGAAATGTTTAACACCTCTCTCATTGCCGTGATCATGTAACGTGTGGCCCTACTGGAAGTCACGTTTGTCTCCTCACCGTCGACACTGGAGTCAGTATCCGTGTCGACGTCAGTATCCACCACCTGAGGTAATGGCCTTTTTAGAGCCCCTGATGGTTTCTGAGACGCCTGGACAGGGACTAGCTGATTAGTCGGCTGTCTCATGTCATCAACCGTCTTTTGTAAGGAGCTGACACTGTCACGTAAATCCTTCCATAAAGCCATCCACTCAGGTGTCGACTCCTTAGGGGGTGACATCTCTATTATAGGCAATTGCCCCGCCTCCACATCATTTTCCTCCTCATACATGTCGACACAAACGTACCGACACACAGCACACGCACAGGGAATGCTCTGATAGAGGACAGGACCCCACTAGCCCTTTGGGGAGACAGAGGGAGAGTATGCCAGCACACACCAAAGCGCTATATATAGATATAGGGACAACCTTATATAAGTGTTTCTCCCTTATAGCTGCTGTATTGTTAATAACCCGCCAATTAGTGCCCCCCTCTCTTTTTTACCCTGTTTCTGTAGTGCAGGACTGCAGGGGAGAGTCAGGGAGACGTCCTTCCAGCGGAGCTGTGAGGGAAAATGGCGCCTGTGTGCTGAGGAGATAGGCTCCGCCCCCTTCTCGGCGGCCTTTCTCCCGCTTTTTGTGAAAATCTGGCAGGGGTTAAAATTCATCCATATAGCCCAGGAGCTATATGTGATGTATTTTTAGCCAGCCAAGGTGTTTCTATTGCTGCTCAGGGCGCCCCCCCCCTAGCGCCCTGCACCCTCAGTGACCGGAGTGTGAAGTGTGCTGAGAAGCAATGGCGCACAGCTGCAGTGCTGTGCGCTACCTTGTGGAAGACAGGATGTCTTCTGCCGCCGATTTTGCCGGACTCTTCTTGCTTCTGGCTCTGTAAGGGGGCCGGCGGCGCGGCTCTGGGACCGAGCTCCAAGGCTGGGCCTGTGATCGGTCCCTCTGGAGCTAATGGTGTCCAGTAGCCAAGAAGCCCAATCCACTCTGCACGCAGGTGAGTTCGCTTCTTCTCCCCTTAGTCCCTCGATGCAGTGAGCCTGTTGCCAGCAGGTCTCACTGAAAATAAAAAACCTAAACTAAAACTTTTACTAAGAAGCTCAGGAGAGCCCCTAGTGTGCACCCTTCTCGTTCGGGCACAAAAATCTAACTGAGGCTTGGAGGAGGGTCATAGGGGGAGGAGCCAGTGCACACCAGGTAGTACTAAAGCTTTCTATTTGTGCCCAGTCTCCTGCGGAGCCGCTATTCCCCATGGTCCTTACGGAGTTCCCAGCATCCACTAGGACGTCAGAGAAATATATATATATATATATATATATATATATATAGCAGTACGGTACAGTAGTCCATTACTCAACCTCTGTGTCGTCAAGTATACTATCCATATGTGTGCTGCATGTGCTTTTTGGGGACTATTTTTTAAATCGCCCATTCTGTCTAACACTGCAGTGCCACTCCTGGATGGGCCAGGTGTTTGTGTCAGCCACTTGGGTCGCTTAGCTTAGCCATCCAGAGACCTTGGTGCACCTCTTTTTTTCTTTGCATAATGTGCTGTTTGGGGACTATTTTTTAAAATCGGCCATCCTGTCTGACACTGCAGTGCCACTCCTAGATGGGCCAGGTGTTTGTGTCGGCCACTTGGGTCGCTTAGCTTAGTCATCCAGCGACCTCGGTGCAAATTTTAGGACTAAAAATTATATTGTGAGGTGTTCAGAATAGACTGTAAATGAGTGGAAATTATGGTTATTGAGGTTAATAATACTATGGGATCAAAATGACCCCCAAATTCTATGATTTAAGCTGTTTTTGAGGGGTTTTTGTAAAAAAAACACCCGAATCCAAAACACACCCGAATCCGACGAAAAATTTTCAGGGAGGTTTTGCCAAAACGCGTCCGAATCCAAAACATGGCCACGGAACCGAATCCAAAACCAAAACGCAAAACCCGAAAAATTTCCAGTGCACATCACTAGTCCAAGTACAGATCCCTGGGGTACTCCACTGGTAACACCCGGTGGGGAATATCTTTGCTTGCCCCCAGCCAGTGCCATTGTAGTAATAGTGTATGGACTGGCAAGGACGCGGCACTTGGAGCTTCAATAATGCAGACAATCACTTCACATGGTGTTTAACAGCATTTCACTTTAAGTTCAAACTGTCATCAGGTTACCTCTACCTACAGTATATGGATGTCAGGGAGGCCCTGATGGTGGCCATGTTGGCAAGTATGAATTAATGTCCTGCCAGTCAGACCAAGAACACAGAATTAGTACAGTATAATAATTTTCTAGCATTCATAGACATAAGCATAAGCACACATCTTGAAACACTGCCTGAAAATTAATGATGCACAGGTGCAAATATCACACAGCAGTAAAAGAAGTACAAATATAGAATTTGCAAAAGCAATATTTCATTTTATGAATCAAGATATTTAAATAAAATAGAAGTCATGTAGATTTCATACATTTGCTTGATAGGAAATTACAGGGCGTTTTAGATATGCAAATAGCCTGAAAAACATACCACCAAAAGGCTGTGTACATACTGATTTCATCCTTTCACAGAAAAAAATAATAAATCCCAATCCAAATCCCATATTAAGGTATATGTAATATAGAACCTGCATGTATAGAATCTGCATGTATTGCATAACTTTATATATTTCAGTCATCAAATATACCTCTCATATCCAACTACACACATGAAGAGAACTACATTTATCTTATAACTGTGTACTTAACTCATGGTCAATTAATGTTAAACAAAGACTCATGTCATCCATCACTGAAGTTGGGTTCAGTATGAAATACCGGCGGCATCCCGGCCGCCAGTATGCCGGCAGCGGGCCAAGCGATAGAAAACCCCTTGTGGTTATATTCTCCCTCTATGGGAGTTGTGGACACAGAGGGAGAAAAGCCTGTGGCTCCGGTATTCCGGCGGTGGCATTTAACCGCTAGTCAGGATTCCAGCATTAGCATTGTGACCTCCGTGACCCTGACTAGCGATATTGTAACCGCTTCCCATGAAGTTGTCACAAAGGTGTTAGCCATGCATAGTCAAACAATAGCAAAAACAGGAACATTTGGTATATAATCCTTTCGCTGTGCATGACTATTGAGATTTAAAACTGTGGATGACGATAGTTGGCAAAACCCCCAAAAATCTATCATCATTTTCCAGTCCAGATTTTTTTTTTTAATAGAAGGTGAATTAATGACAAGGTATTTATTTATAAAAAAATATATATAAAATAACGTTTGCTTTTGATTCACTTTTTTAAATGTCAATTAAAAACACTATTTGTCCATTTTGGTTACATTGATGTGTAAGAATGAGCAAAAAGTCTTCTGAAAATACGCAATGTAAAATTTGTGTGGGTTCTGCATAAAAAGCTTGGGGAAGGTAACAAGTGCAAACACTGAAAAAACACCCCCAGCAGCGAAAAGGACGAAGATAATTCTTTTATATACTGGCTGCTGTTTTTGCCTTACTTGTATTTGAACTGTGATATCTGTGCATACTGTATGTACTGGTAAGCTGGGTACGCACTACGCCGACTACACCGCCAATCCGCTGACAGAGTGGCCGTTTCAGGTAAGCATATACACTTACTAATCAGCCCCTCAATATGTCAGTCCTCCCCATGCTTATCTCTCACTCTCTCCACATGCCTCTCTCTCCTTCCCCATGCCTCTCTCCCTCCCTCCTCATGCCTCTCTTTCTCACTTCCTCCCCATACCTCTCTCCCTCCCCATGTCTCTCCTCTCTCTCTCCCTCCTTATGCCTTTCTACCTCCCTCCCCCTCCCCATGCTTCTCTCTCTTCCTCCCTATGCCTCTCTCACTCCCTGCCTCCCCATGCTTGCCTCTCTCTCTCCCCCACGCTCCCTTATGCCTCTCCTCTCTCTCTCCCCCATGCCTCTCTCCCCATGCTCCTCTCTCTCTCTCTCAACATGCTTCTCTGCATGTTAAAGCGACTCTACTGTGGTGTAACATGTAAAAGCATCTCTTCTGTGTGGTGTAACGTGTATAAGGGGTTCTACTGTGTAGTGTAAAGTGACTAACGGACACTACTGTGCGGAGTAATGTGAATTGATACTATTATGTGGTCACGCCCCTTCCCAGGAAGCCACGTCCCTTCATGTTTTACTAAGGGGCGCCAAAATATTTACTCGCTTACCAAAAAAATGAGGCTCAGGCCGGCCCTGCCAACAAGCTGCCATAATCCCATATGACTACACAATAAATCAGTAGGACAAATGAGAACGGTTAGACAGAACTGCACACGTGACACCATATTCCGAAACCAGGTGAAATTTATGACAAACAAATTAGATGAAAGAGGATATCTGCCAGATCTTTTGAGAGAATTTCCAAAAGAAGTAGAGAACTTTACACAGGATGAGCTTTTAATACAGCCACGAAAAAGAAATTACTTATCAGCCCACCAAATAAAAACGACCATTGGCAAGCACTGACACTGTCTGCAAAAGGGTCATTCCACTGTCACGTATGGGACATTTGTACAGGTTTTAACTAGAGATGTGCCCCGGAAATTTTTCGGGTTTTGTGTTTTGGTTTTGGATTCGGTTCCGCAGCCGTGTTTTGGATTCGGACGAGTTTTGGCAAAACCTCCCTGAAAATTTTTTGTTGGATTCGGGTGTGTTTTGGATTCGGGTGTTTTTTTTTCAAAACCCCCTCAAAAACAGCTTCAATCATAGAATTTGGGGATAATTTTGATCCTATAGTATTATTAACCTCATTAACCATAATTTCCCCTAATTTCCAGTCTATTCTGAACACCTCACACCTCACAATACTATTTTTAGTCCTAAAATTTGCACCGAGGTCGCTGGATGACTAAGCTAAGTGACCCAAGAGGGCGGCACAAACACCTGGCATCATCTAGGAGTGGCACTGCAGTGTCAGACAGGATGGCACTTAAAAAAATTGTCCCCAAACAGCACATGATGCAAAGAAAAGAGAAAAAGAGGTACACTGTGGTCGCTGGACGGCTAAGCTAAGCGACACAAACACCTCAATATCACAGGAATTATTCGTTCTAATCAATGGTATTATTGGTCCAAATCACTGGAAGAAAATGACAAAATCACAGGAATTATTCGTTCTAATCAATGGTATTATTGGTCCAAATCACTGGAAGAAAATGACAAAATCACTGGAATCATTTGGCAAGATCACTGTAATTAATAATTAATTATAAATCACTGATATTAATTGGTAAAATCTCGCTATCGCCTGCCTAGTGAAGTGGAATCTAGATGGGATTTTGTACCGGGGACACAATAACTTCATCAATTGTCTAAATCCCAATGCACTAATGGCGGAAAACGGGCGCACGTCTAACAGCGCACTGATTATACTGAGCACTGATTTTACTGAGCACTGATGATACTACGGAGAACTGACACTGAGCAGCGAGAACAGCACTGGACTATTGTACTGTAGTATACTGGTTACCACAATGCTGCACTGTACTACTATATACTGCTCACAACAATGCAGCACAGATATGGATACTTGAAGTGACACGGAGCTGCAAGATACAGCAATGGCCTACTGTACTGTACAACTATATACTGTTGGTCACCAAAATGCTGCACTGTACTACTATATATACTGCTCACAAAAATGCAGCACAGATATGGAATGGATACTTGCAGTGACACAGAGCTGCAAGATACAGCAATGGCCTACTGTACTGTACAGCTATATACTGTTGGTCACCAAAATGCTGCACTGTACTACTATATATACTGCTCACAAAAATGCAGCACAGATATGGAGCTTTTCAGGCAGAGAACGTAGCCACGTCCTCTTCGTTCAATCTCCAATGCACGAGTGAAAATGGCGGCGATGCGCGGCTCTTTATATAGAATACGAATCTCGCGAGAATCCGACAGCGGGATATCAACTTTTGTTAAAACTTAACAAAAAGGAAGTTTAAAAAAAAAAAATCTTTTGCCAAACTAGGCTTATATTTTAGGTAGAAAAAAATGTTTGTTATACCCAGTGGCGTCACTGTGGCGGTGCGGCTGCTCCCAGTAACAAAATGCCGGCTCCTCCGCAGTGACAGTGCTGCAGTGTAACATTTTCCTGTGGCACTCGGCTCCTGTCACTAAGGAGGAGCTAACAGTACAGGCACTAGTCTCAGGGGACAGCCGGGGATACTGGGCACGCCCCCAGAGTGATGTAATTGGGATTCACAAACAGGCCACGCCCCTTTGTGTAAGGGTCTTTTTTTTTTTTTAGACAAATTGGCTCAATCATGGATTTAACCACTTTGTCTGAACAATAGTTTTTGTTTGTTTTCAAGCATTTGCGAGCAAATGCAGTGTTACTTGCTCCTTCTTGCCGTCCTCCCATCTCATAATCAGCCCCTTTCATTATACTCTCTTTTGACTTAGACATAAATTAGAGTTGCCACAAATGACTGCTGATGGCACTTCTAAAGAAATCTCATAAATTGATGGGAAATGTGTTACAATATATGTCATTGAAGAGGCTGGAGATTGCTTGACTCAGTCCTTGACTGTGCTGCCCGAGAGGAGGGGTTAGGAAGCTGCACGCATAGCCGCACTCCTCCCCCAACAGCGTGGATTCATCCTGCCCCGGATGCCTGGAGTCTTCTCTCCCTGCTGCAGCGCTGCTCTTGTTGCCGGTGGCCAGCCTTGTTGGGAGGGAGGAGGTGAGCAGCGCTTGCAGCCGGGGGGGGGGGGGGGGGGGGGGGGTCAGCGGGGGGGGGGAGACCCTCCTGTTTTGGGTGCCCTGGGCCCCCCTAGGGCTTAATCTGACCCTGGTTATATCTAATCTAATGGAACAAGATTGATGTACAACAAATATTGCAGGTATTTATTCCCCACCAGAGTTTTAGGATTGAATAGTTTCACTACGGATGACTGACTTTTAAGCGGTTTCTCCCTAAATACGGATTTGTATGTACTGTACTATTGACATTCTCCATTCAGTGCCGTAACTAGGTGTGTGCAGAAGGGGCATTGCCCACAGCGCACACCTAGTTAGAGCGTATATTTCCCCCAGAGCCGGTTTAAGAGGGGAACTCCGGGGGTAAGTCCCGGGCCCCCCTGTCAGAAAAGGGCTCCTGCCACTCGCCGGAGATCGGATCTCTAACTCAATCCGATACGCGGCACTGAAATGGCCTTCCCTCCCCACTGTCAGTACCCTGGGCCCCCCGCCACAGATCGCAGCTCTTACTGATCTGCGGCGCTGCGCTGCATTCCCGGCTCCCATTTGGTTACCCTGGCAACCTAACACCTGAGCCGTGGTGCCGGCGCCGCCTATCAGTACAGGACAGCTGAGCGAATAGTGTGTAACGTAATAGCCTGCGGCTCAGTCACCGTCTGAGCGTGCAGGCTATATGAGAGAATCCCTGGCAGCAGCGTATGGAGCGGTGTTTGGAGAAAGAGAGGAGCGAACACTCACTCTCCTGTGCTACAGCAGCCTGCCAGCAACAGTAAGGCTGGCTGGCTGTATTATTATTGTGTCTATACATATGTGCATATATGTTTGTTCGTAAATATATATATATATATATATATATATATATATACACTGCTCAAAAAAATAAAGGGAACACTAAAATAACACATCCTAGATCTGAATGAATGAAATATTCTTATTAAATACTTTGGCCCTCATTCCGAGTTGATCGCTAAGAGTCTTCGCAACGCAAATGTACGAAATGTAAGTATCTGCGCATGCGCAAATGCGTGATTACGCATGCGCGAGTACATACGTACGACAACTGGGCAAAATTACTCAGAAAAAAAAAAGCCGTAACTGGCAAACGAAAACGAGGAGTGGCGTGGGCGTGGCGGAGGCGACACTTCGCAATGCTCCGACATGGGCGTGAAAGTGGGCGTACAGTGTGGGAGTATGCAACTCGCAATGGGCGTGTTTTTCGCAAATAAACATTGTCGCTGTTAAAACTAACATAGGAAACCGTAGCAACATTCACGCAGCAGCCGAGTAGGTCTGCAGTTACTCTACATTTGCGAAGTACTGGTACAAGTGTGTATGCAGTAATTAGCAGTTAATTGGATATCACATTCATCTGATGTCCAATTACTTGTTAATTAATGAGCAGATGAAAGTTACCAACCAGCAATTGTCTGAACACACATTACATGTTTATTCTACTCACATATAAATCTCACACACTGCCAAATAAGGGTGTGATTTTTGTAGAATTTGTTGTGTAAGCATTTTTAAAACTTGTTTTAATGTGTGTAAGACTCCCAAATACAAACAAGTGAAAATATTTGTGAAAGTGTTTGAAATCTGCAACATTTTTTACAAATAAACCAACACCCACATAATGCAGCATACACTTTAATTTAGTCTTAAAAGTCACAATAATATTTGATTATAATATCTGACAATGTTTGAAATGATGTCCTGTTGACCATAGATATTTATAAAAAGCGTTGTGTCTGTTTACTTAATATGGACATTAAAGTGTGGTGCAAAGCATACCGTTTGTTTGTTTTTATTTTCAATTTTTAAGGAGAATTAGCAGATTGGTCTACAAGTGTCTATATGCTGACCTAATCTTTCTGGAACTGCATTACCTTGAAGAAACTGCTCAAATTTTTTAAATATATTTTTTATTACTATAATAATATTTCACAACATTTAAACATGGCTCCACGTGAGTCGCACAGGCAGAGATGGACCAAGCAGCAAGCAGATGGCACTGACAATCATTAGATAGCAGAACTCAGTACTCTGCAAAATTCTGCTTCTGACAAAAGTATATTTTTAAAGCATAAATAAAACATGACACACCCTGCCACACACAAATTTTAAACCAAATGAGAAAGAATTAGGATCCACCACACAAACACAACAATACATAGCACACTAGTAAGAGGAAGATGGCTCTGGTGTTTATACACATAAACTCACAGGCTACAATACATCCAAACAGAAAGAATACATTTCACTAAGAGGGAGTTATCCATTCTGGTCACACAAGCCAACTCCAAAAATACATAGAGGCAACATCAAAAACATGGGTGCTGCCCATCTGGAGAGACATCATTTTCTTCTTTTTCTCCCCGCCTGAGGCTGTTCTTCTTTGGAAGGTCTGCGGAGCGACCTTCGTTGGGCCTGCCCAGTGGGCTGTTCTTCCTGGGCAGGGGCAGGGGAGGGAGCCGATGTGGGTGGCTCTCTGCCACTGTGGGCAAGGGAGACAGCGATGGCCTGGAGCCCTTGCAAGATGTTATTTGCAAGGGTTTGGAATGAGGAGGCAAGTTGTTCTTGGCCCTGCCTGATCTCTGCCAGACCTTGGCAGAGTTGAGCAACACCTTGCTCAACACAGGTTCGGTGCTCAGTGAGCCGGACAGCTATCTGGCTTACCTCCCGGATGACCCCGTCTTGAAACCGATTTAGGCTCTCACCATACCTAGCGATTTCAAGCAGGATCTCCGGGATAGCAGAGGGTTGGGTGGGGGGTCCAGTAGGAACCTGCAGAGGTGGGATTTGTTGGCCCACACTGCCAGACTCACTAGGTCCCTCCACCTCAGCCTCAACCACATAACCGTCCTGTGACTCAAACGGATCACCCCCCTGTGCTGTGTTTTGTGGCAAGCAAATAGAAGAATGTGTGGGAAAAAAGTAGGATACAAAATTAGTTTATTATTATAAATACTGTCAAAATTACAGACAACTAAATGTGTAAACTTACCTTCCAAGTCATGTCCCGTCAGGATCTCAGGCAGGTCCGTGTCCATATGAGACACCCCTTGGCCCTCCTCATAACTGACACAGGGCATCGCCATCTCCTCCAAGTCAGTATACTCCACAGCGACAGGTGCTCCTCCACCTGTAGCCCTTGAGGCATTCCACTCCGCAGCCCTCTTTGCCTTCAGGCGGGATTTGAAGTCGGCCCACCTACATATGTATTGTGAAAGAGGGACAAAGTAGAGTCTTATTATTTGTCTAAGCTAATATATAGGACACGTGTTCTGCTTGTGTTTGCTAGACATAACATCACATGTAACTACATTTTTTTGTCAACTTAGCACAGAAAAAGGACTGTCAATATGCACTTACCGTCGTCTCACTTCCTGTGATGTTCTGACGACAGAGCCAACTTCATTCACAGATTTTGTGATGTCTCTCCAGATTCGATCTTTTGAAGCAGCCCCCATGTTTTTTGGCCCTCTATGGATTTTGGACATGGCCTGCGTGACCAAGACACGCAACTCCCTCTTAGTGAATGCAGGCTGTCTTTTCTTCCGTCTGGAGGTAGCCTGTGAGGTTTCTTCTTGTTGGTCATCACCATCTTCCTCCTCACTAGCAGCTTCTGTCTGTTGTGTTTGTGTGGCTAAAGCCAATTCTCCCTCAGTTTGGTCACTTTGTGTTTGTGGCAGGGTATCCCCAGTCAATTGTTGTGGTTCAGAAGCAGACATTTGCAGAGTACTAGGTCCTGCCTCTTCAACATCCGCAGAGGCGGATTCCAACATGCGCCTTTGGCAATCTAGGCGTCTTTTCCGCAATGCCATCTCCTGCTCTGCAATGCGGTCCATCTCTGCTGCGATTTGCTCACGAGAAGCCATGTTTGTGATGACGTGTGTACGCCGAGGTGTGTGCTTATATACCTACGTGCGTAGCGTTAATTCACACAGGTGTACACTGTTAATCTGATTAATGATTGCACTGCTTATTTAAGGGCCTACTTTGCACGCTGTGAGTGTAGGTAGTTTGGAGTTTCTTTCACTTGAGTTTGTTGGCTTGTGCATGAAGGTGCTATAGGAATTTTCAGAGTGAGTAATTGTCAAGCATACATTTGTCCTTTCGTTTGCGTTTAGAATATAGTCAGTGTAGCATTTTGTCTGCGATTTTTCGTTTGTGAGTATTCTGGAATTCGTCTTGTTGTTCATTTTTTGATTTCAAAGTGTTTATTTTATGTTGATTGTTTGTTATTCTTTTTTACACATATATATTTAGCTAGTCCATTTTTGCAAATAAACCTGTGCTTCATTGCTTTTACTGACATTTTTGTTCTCTTGTAGGAGATTTGTTTTGGGTGACGTAACCCTAGTCGATTTTGTTTATTTTGTGTGCTATATAACACAAAGAGTTCCTTTCTTTATTTTGGATCAGGTAAGTTCCCTGGGCCTGTGTTGGTGCCTGTTTTGTTTATTGGTCTGTATGTTGTTTTTGACTGTCATATTTGCTCTCTTGTAGGAGATTTGTTTTGGGTGACGTAACCCTAGTTGATTTTGTTTATTTTGTGTGCTATATAACACAAAGAGTTCCTTTCTTTATTTTGGATCAGGTAAGTTCCCTGGGCCTGTGTTGGTGCCTGTTTGTGTTTGTTCAAAGTGTTTTGATTATGTTTGTTTTCCATCTTGATAATAAATGTTATGTTTTTTACCGGGATTGATCAGCAAAGTAGTGTTGTTCTTGGCTGGGCTAGCTACTAAAGGGCTAACTTTTTTTTTTTTAATTTAAATGTTTTTAACCAATTATTCTTAATTTTGTAGTAGTTGTTTGTGATGTGTTTGATGTTCTGTTTTTTTAAATAATAGTATTTTTAACAATTACAATTTAACATATGTAGCTTTCATTATAAAAATATTTTTTTTTTATTTTTTTTTTATAATATTCTTTTTGGTCCTGAATTGAACCCAGAAAAAATGTCTTACGCTCCTGCAGTAAGTTGACACACCCTTTTTGTAATAATTTTTTGTTTGCATATTTTTTGGACTTTGTTTTTGTCTTATTCAAATTTTTTTTTTGTTTTTATAAAAGTGTGTGATGTCTATATTTATCGCAGCAGAAGCCCTACCTCCCCAACCCACGCCAGCACTCCCACCCCAACCGCCAGCCCCACAACCACAACCGGCTCCTCATCAACCAAGGCAACGGAGGCGTGCTAGGCCACCAATTTTCCGACCCCGTGTCCTACTTTTTGGGATGCCAGATGATGTGGTTGTACGTAGATACAGGCTGCCACCACATCTAATCCTAGACACTCTCTCCATAATAGAGAGTGATCTGGAGTCTGAAATTCGGTATCCTACAGCAATACCACCATTGACACAATTCCTTGCTGTGTTACATTTTTTGGCAACAGGGTCTTACCAGCATGTGGTTGGAGACCTGGTTGGCATGTCGCAGGGCCAGTTCAGTAAGGTCCTGCGGCGTGTCTGCCAGGCTTTCCTCAAGCGTGTGAAGCAATTTATTGCTATGCCTTTGGATGTTGGTGCCCTAGATGTGGTGAAGCGGCAATTTGCGGAAGGTGGTAGTCGCTTCCCACATGTTATTGGGGTTGTGGATGGCACACATGTAGCTATTCAGCCACCAAAACATAATGAAGAAATTTATAGAAACAGGAAACTGTTTCATTCTCTGAATGTAATGGTTGTTTGTGGGCCATCCCTCCAGATCCTTTCCCTGAACGCAAAGTTTACTGGAAGTTCCCATGATGCGTATGTCATTAGACAATCAGGGATATGGCACAGATTAAGATCAAGTCAACGAGCAGACATGTGGTTATTGGGTGAGTTGTTGCACATATTTTGTTCAAAATTTTGTATATTTTACCAAATTGACTATTTCTAATTTTTTTTTTTCCTCAAACAGGAGACCGTGGATATCCTTGCACCCCCTGGCTCATGACTCCTTACCGTAATCCCAGGCCAGGACCACAGACGGCATTTAACTCCGCGCTTACTGCCACTAGGCAGCCGGTGGAGCGCACAATTGGGGTCCTTAAAGGGCGGTTTCGTGTGCTCCACCGCACTGGTGGCGACATCATGTATTCGCCGGAGATGGCAAGTAAAATAGTGGTCTTGTGCGCTATACTCCACAATATCGCGGTAAGGAGTAGCGTAGAGCTTCCTCAGACAGAGGAATTGCCTGATGAGGAGCCAGGGGTTGTCCGACACTTCGGTGGGGGGAGTGTTACAAGGAGGGGGAGCCAAGTCAGGGCAAGCATTGTTGCTGAATTTTTCAGGTATAGTGTTTTTTTTTACTCTATTGTTACCAAAATAAAAGCACAGTATGCATCATTTTTTATTTAAATGTAGAAATTGTGTTTGCTATTGTAAGGTCATTGTGTAATGCTTTTTGTGTGTTTGAATCTGTTTTTATTTTAATCTTCAAAAAACAATAACACGTTAAGCTGACAATTTAATTTTGTGTAAAACAATACTGTGATGTTGCTAAATAGTGTCCTTATTTTTTTACTATTCTAACATCATGATTATTTAAACAAAAACACAAACAAATGAAACTGAATGTTGCCCACTTTGTGAATGTCCAGCTGAAAGACCACACAAACTGAGGTGAGTACTCAGATATGTTTATAAATTGATCTAAAACTGTGTGTGTGTCTGTGTCTGTGTTTTTTTGTTTTAAATTTTTTGGTTGTGTTTTGCTTAAAATTTGCTTATGCGAATGCGTAGTTCCGCTCGTGCGAAATAACACTCTGCTCTTCACAGCATTGCAAAGATCAATAAAGTTATTATAAATGACATATGACAGCATAGATTGTGGACCAATCACATGCTAACAGACATTATAAATATATGCCCAAATAAGGAAAACGCCATTGCCATGATGCGTGCGGCACCTTTCACCAGGCGGGAGCTCCGCGTCCTGGTTGCGGTGATGGACCGCCGCGTAGGCCGCGTTGGGCGATTCATCCCCAATCGTGTTAAGCGCGAGGCCTACGCGGAGGTCCGTCGCCTGCTGCGGTCTCGCGTCCGCAGCAGGCGGACCATCATCCAGTTAGAGCGGAGATGGAGTGATCTCCGAAGGAGGACTCCAGAGCTGTTGGCGGAGATCCGCCAGCAAATCCGCACTATGCATGCACGCAGTAAGTAACATTACATAAGATTATTAGCATAAATAGTGCAAATTTTCACTAAGTGGTAGGCTAATTGCAACACTGAGTGAACATTTTGAAAAAATAGGACAGTGTGTGTGGTTAGGGCAAACATTACTGACTGTAGCAAAGTGTCCCTAAACAAGTGCATGTTTTACATAATTAGTAACCAGGCAGGAAACTGTACCAAAAAACTTGATCAGTGCTGTCTATATAATAAGGTAGCTTGAATAGTGATCTGGTGATGTTGGCTAGACAAATCAATATGTCTCAATGGAATAGATACAGGAATGACCGCCAAAATTTTTTTATTTCATAATTTTGTTTGCAGTGGGCAACATGAAGAGGTTTGAATAATTTTTTTTTTAAAAATCTAAAAAAAAATTTCTTTTACATGGAACCGAACAGTGAAAATTACAATTGATTAGTATGTAATTTAACATGCAAATTGAATTATATTTTAACAATCATTCTAGGACGACCACAACGGCAAGCACCACATGATGCACCAGCTCAGCACCCTTCCCCTTCTCACTCCCCCTCCACTTCCCAGTCCCCCTCCCCTTCTCACTCCCCCTCCCCTTCTCACTCCCCCTCCCCTTCTCACTCCCCCTCAGCTTCCCAATCCCCCTCAGCTTCCCAATCCCCCTCAGCTTCCCAATCACCCTCAGCTTCACAATCCACCTCAGCTTCCCAGTCACCCTCAGCTTCCCATGCCCCCTCAGCTTCCCAGGCCCCCTCAGCTTCCCAGGCCCACTCCACTTTCCACTCCCCTTCTCAGCCAACCTCTCCTTCTCTTTCTGTGACCCCTTCTCCTCCTTCCCATACCCCTTCTCCTTCTACTTCCAACTCACCTTCTCAACCCCCCTCACCCTCTATTGGCCTAACATTTTCACCACCCCCCTCGCCCTCTCAATCAGACCCACCCTCTGAAATTACATCCCCAATCCAACCTCCTTCCCCCATCCAGCCTCCTTCCCCCATCAAGCCTCCTTCCCCCATCCAGCCTCCTTCCCCCATCCAGCCTCCTTCCCCAATCCCTCCTCCTTCCCCCATCCAGCCGCCTTCCCCCATCCAGCCGCCATCCCCACCCAGTGAATGGGCAGAGGAAGCCCCTGAAGACAGTTCAGGGAGTCTTCATGTTGCCGAGGAAAGTAAGTGTTTTAACATTTGGTTAAAAATTATTACCTACTTACACTTACAATGACAAAACATGCAGTGTTGTACTGTTGGAATTCTTGTACCAAGGAAAATTAATTGTGTTTTTCTTCATGGTGTACATGTTGCATTTACATTTATTTGAGTGTCATTATATGTCCAGTGTTTATGTGTGCCATGTTTTGTGTGTCCACTCTAGGTCGACACTCATTAGGTCAACAGGGTTGGCAGGACAACAGGGTTTATATGTGTTAGGTTTTCTGGGAAACAGTTAGACCTGAGTGGAGTTTAGTATGTTGTTGTTCTTTTACACTTGTGCCTGTGTATTCTTAATATTTACACTTACAAATCACATGCTTCACTTTGTTAGGCAGCCTAACGACCCAATGATTTGTGGTGTGAAAGTTACACTCACAAAATGATTATTGGATAAAGTCAAACCTGTTTGACCTTATTTAGTAAGGGCAGCTTTCATGGAGTGTGGGCATGCTAGGATATGTTGTCCTTCTGAAGATGTTGATATGCAGTGTGATGATGCAGGACCAACACCCTAAAAAAAAAAAAATATAAAAAAAAACCAAATGGGAATGAATGCCAACATGGTGTAACATTGACGAAGATGGTAGTTATCTTTAACATGGGATGTCGGCCATAGCAACCAATAAGATTATACTTTAAAAATTGGGAACCACTTCTACAATATAATATTCATATTTTTGCTTGTTTGCTATGGGCAACGTTCCATCTTAAATATAACTCACATAGTAGTAAATGTAACCCATGGTCTGGAACACTTTAAAATCTTAAAAAAAGGCTGAGCAGGCTTGTGTGTTGTTCTGCTAATGATTGTACCATAAAACAGGCAGGATGTAGTAACTTTGCCATTAAAGCAGGCCTGTCCAAACTGCGGCCCTCCAACTGTTGAGAAACTACACATCCCAGCATGCCCTGACACAGCTTTGGCATTCCCTGACCACAAAACTGTGTCAAGGCATGCTGGTATATGTAGTTTCACAACAGCTGGAGTCCAGCAGTTTGGACATGCCTGCATTTAAGTGTGCTTTGCGCCTTGCTTGGATAATAAGTAATGTAATTAAGTTATTAATGTTTGTGTTGCATCTTAATTTCAGATGTTGCAGTTGGAGATCCTACAAGTTTTGGAGGCATTCTTTACACCATGCGCCAACACCTGCAAGGATTAATGCATTGTGTTGATAATTTGCAAAAATTTTCATGATTTTGTTTATTTTATGGAAAAAAAAACTGATTTATTTTAAAAAATAAAATAAAAAAAGTTGATTAAAGTTAACCGGGTGTTGTGTTTATTAATGCAAAAAAGGATCAGCTGATTGGCAGGCAGAAATTGTTTGCAAAAAACATTACACACATCTTACGTTAGATTATTAACAAAAAAAACAGGAGATTATTGTGTTAAGAAACATGTAAACACCTTCATTCACAAACAACACCTTTAAAAACAAACAAAGGGAAAAAAAAAAAATTTATACACTTTTACATGTTGATGGGCAATTATGGCAACAAAGTGTTAATCTGTTTTTTTTTTTGCAGACTTAATTGTTTAGGAACATTATCAATCATTACACTAATTGGATTCGTTATTGAAAAGGGCTTGTTGACTTTAAAAGGAATGGTATAATTTCACTTAATAGCTTTAAAAAAACATTTTTGTGCGTTTTTCCTTAAAAGTGTGCACTTTTACGGTAAAATGTGTAAATCTACTAAAACTTAGTATTTTTACGATTAAGTATGTGTTATTGCGATGGATTCGCAATGCTGCGATGGTTTCGCATTACTGCGATGTCATTTGGCGTACGCCCACTTTGTGTAATACTGCGTACGAATGTGCAAAAATACGTTGGGGGCGGAGGTTCGCATATTTACTACATTAACGCAACTTTGCGAATATGTTGTGCGACCGAAAAACTTAGCGATCAACTCGGAATGAGGGCCTTTGTTCTTTACATAGTTGAATGTGCTGACAACAAAATCACACAAAAATTATCAATGTAAATCAAATTTATTAACTTGACTTCAGGTTCCTGCACTCATTGACTACATTAGACCCGAGGTAGTGATCTCATTCTACTAAAATTTCTATTATAGAGAATACAAGTAGAGTTTATTATTTCATTGAATGAGGGATCACTTATTTTCGCTCACTTACACCATTATTTCGCCTATAATCCAGTACATTAGTACTTGTGGACAATAATGTTCTTTAATTGTAGATGCTTGCTCTCGTTTCTTTCTTTTTTAAGTATATAATAATAAAAGTTATATTTTAATAATTTCATTATTTAAAAAAAATTTCAAGTGTGCCCTGGAAAAGGCATATAGTTGCTTTTTGTCCTTTTTTCTTCTTCAAATGACTATACCCATTGTTTTATAGTTGTTATAACTATTTTCCGGGAGCACCACCAACCACTTGCTGAACCAATTATTATAGTAGGCTCTTACGTTGGTTTGATAATATTTCCAATCCACTGAATTACAATTGTTATATCCTGTGCAGATTTATATCTTTTTGCTGGGTTGTAGACTCCGTCTCATGCTACCACTAGAGTGAAAGCACCGCCAGCTTTCAAAAGTGACCAAAACATCAGCCAGAAAGCATAGGAGCTGAGAAGTGGTCTGTGGTCACCACCTGCAGAACAACTCCTTTATTGGGGGTGTCTTGCTAATTGCCTATAATTTCCACCTGTTGTCTATTCCATTTACACAACAGCATGTGAAATTGATTGTCAATCAGTGTTGCTTCCTAAGTGGACAGTTTGATTTCACAGAAGTGTGATTGACTTGGAGTTACATTGTGTTGTTTAAGTGTTCCCTTTATTTTTTTGAGCAGTGTGTATATATATATATATATATATATATATATATATATATATGTTTTGGTCACTTTTGAAAGCTGGCGGTGCTTTCACTCTAGTGGTAGCATGAGACGGAGTCTACAACCCACACAAGTGGCTCAGGTAGTGCAGCTCATCCAGGATGGCACATCAATGCGAGCTGTGGCAAAAAGGTTTGCTGTGTTTGTCAGTGTAGTGTCCAGAGCATGGAGACGCTACCAGGAGACAGGCCAGTACATCAGGAGACGTGGAGGAGGCCGTAGGAGGGCAACAACCCTGCAGCAGGACCGCTACCTCCGCCTTTGTGCAAGGAGGAACAGGAGGAGCACTGCCAGAGCCCTGCAAAATGACCTCCAGCAAGCCACAAATGTGCATGTGTCTACTCAAACGATCAGAAACCGACTCCATGAGGGTGGTATGAGGGCCCGACGTCCATAGGTGGAGGTTGTGCTTACAGCCCAACACCGTGCAGGACGTTTGGCATTTGCCAGAGAACACCAAGATTGGCAAATTCACCACTGGCGCCCTGTGCTCTTCACAGATGAAAGCAGGTTCTCACTGAGCACATGTGACAGACGTGACAGAGTCTGGAGACGCCAAGGAGAACGTTCTGCTGCCTGCAACATCCTCCAGCATGACCGGTTTGGCAGTGGGTCAGTAATGGTGTGGGGTGGCATTTCTTTGGGGGGCCGCACAGCCCTCCATGTGCTCGCCAGAGGTAGCCTGATTGCCATTAGGTACCGAGATGAGATCCTCAGACCCCTTGTGAGACCATATGCTGGTGCAGTTGGCCCTGGGTTCCTCCTAATGCAAGACAATGCTAGACCTCATGTGGCTGGAGTTTGTCAGCAGTTCCTGCAAGACGAAGGCATTGATGCTATGGACTGGCCCGTCCGTTCCCCAGACCTGAATCCAATTGAGCACATCTGGGACATCATGTCTCACTCCATCCACCAACGCCACGTTGCACCATAGACTGTCCAGGAGTTGGCGGATGCTTTAGTCCAGGTCTGGGAGGAGATCCCTCAGGAGACCATCCGCCACCGCATCAAGAGCATGCCCAGGCGTTGTAGGGAGGTCATACAGACACGTGGAGGCCACACACACTACTGAGCCTCATTTTGACTTGTTTTAAGGACATTACATCAAAGTTGGATCAGCCTGTAGTGTGTTTTTCCACTTTAATTTTGAGTGTGACTCCAAATCCAGACCTCCGTGGGTTAATAAATTTGATTTTCATTTATTATTTTTGTGTGATTTTGTTGTCAGCACATTCGACTATGTAAAGAACAAAGTATTTAATAAGAATATTTGATTCATTCAGATCTAGGATGTGTTATTTTAGTGTTCCCTTTATTTTTTTGAGCAGTGTATATACCAGTCCATAGCATCAATGCCTTCGT
The DNA here is from genome assembly GCF_028390025.1 of Pseudophryne corroboree. NCBI lineage: Eukaryota > Metazoa > Chordata > Amphibia > Anura > Myobatrachidae > Pseudophryne > Pseudophryne corroboree. Next base: position 119,107,683 of record NC_086455.1, on the reverse strand, counting down.
CTTGCAGGAACTGCTGACACACTCCAGCCACATGAGGTCTAGCATTGTCTTGCATTAGGAGGAACCAAGGGCCAACCGCACCAGCATATGGTCTCACAAGTGGTCTGAGGATCTCATCTCAGTACCTAATGGCAGTCAGGCTACCTCTGGCGAGCACATGGAGGGCTGTGCGGCCCCCCAAAGAAATGCCACCCCACACCATTACTGACCCACTGCCAAACCGGTCATGCTGGAGGATGTTGCAGGCAGCAGAACGTTCTCCTTGGCGTCTCCAGACTCTGTCACGTCTGTCACATGTGCTCAGTGAGAACCTGCTTTCATCTGTGAAGAGCACAGGGCGCCAGTGGCGAATTTGCCAATCTTGGTGTTCTCTGGCAAATGCCAAACGTCCTGCACGGTGTTGGGCTGTAAGCACAACCCCCAGCTGTGGACGTCGGGTCCTCATACCACCCTCATGGAGTCTGTTTCTGATCGTTTGAGTAGACACATGCACATTTGTGGCTTGCTGGAGGTCATTTTGCAGGGCTCTGGCAGTGCTGCTCCGTTTCCTCCTTGCACAAAGGCGGAGGTAGCGGTCCTGCTGCTGGGTTGTTGCCCTCCTACGGCCACCTCCACGTCTCCTGATGTACTGGCCTGTCTCCTGGTAGCGCCTCCATGCTCTGGACACTTCGCTGACAGACACAGCAAACCTTCTTGCCACAGCTCGCATTGATGTGCCATCCTGGATGAGCTGCACTACCTGAGCCACTTGTGAGGGTTGTAGGGAGGTCATACAGGCACGTGGAGGCATCACACACTACTGAGCCTCATTTTGACTTGTTTTAAGGACATTACATCAAAGTTGGATCAGCCTGTAGTGTGTTTTTCCACTTTAATTTTGAGGGTGACTCCAAATCCAGACCTCCATGGGTTAATAAATTTGATTTCCATTGATCATTTTTGTGTGATTTTGTTGTCAGCACATTCAACTATGTAAAGAACAAAGTATTTAATAAGAATATTTCATTCATTCAGATCTAGGATGTGTTATTTTAGTGTTCCCTTTATTTTTTTGAGCAGTGTATATATCTCTGTGTATGTATCTGTGTATATATCTGTGTGTGCATATACAGTATATGTATTTATTTGTGTGTATATATATATATATATATATATATATATATATAAAACTCAGCTGCCTGCCTTTTAATTAGGGACCTTGCTCTCTGAAGTGCCCCGGGGCCCCCAGAGCCTTAATCCGGCTCTGCCCACTGACAGCCAGGCCCCGCCGTCACGCTTATTGCAGCTGCTGGTGCTGCAGAGCTTTCTGAGTGATGTCTCATCCTCACAACACTGCTTTGAACATCTGCCGTAATGTGTAAAAAGGGGACGCTGTCTGCCGTAATGTGTAAAAAAGGGACACTGTCTGCCGTAATGTGTAAATAAGGGGACGCTGTCTGCCGTAATGTGTAAAAAAGGGGACGCTGTCTGCCGTAATGTGTAAAAAAGGGACGCTGTCTGCCGTAATGTGTAAAAAAGGGGACGCTGTCTGCCGTAATGTGTAAAAAAGGGGACGCTGTCTGCCGTAATGTGTAAAAAGAGGACGCTGTCTGCCATAATGTGAAAAGGGGCTCTACCTGGTGTAGTGGCGCTACTGTGCTACGTAATTTGAATAATGGAGACTACTGTGCACCAATATATGAATTGGTATTATTTTGTGGCCACACCCCTTTCCCGTGAAGCTACGCCCCTATGTTTTTTGCGCGTGCCTACGCTGCGCACTGCCGCCGGATTACATTAAGGGGGGGGGGGGGCGCCAATGCTGTTTCTTGAACACAGCGCTAAAATGTCTAGTTACGGCACTGTCTCCATTAATTAGTTTCTTTTACAGGCAAAGTGTACTGATTGCAGAATTGCAGTTCTATACATGCAGTAACTGCAATAATAAATAATCGCCTTTTGTCCCTGATACAAACTTGCATGTGAAGCATTTGCAATAACAGCAGCTTTCCATGCTCAGAAACCATTGTGGACTTCTCACTGAATTCCAAGTAGGCCGCCCCAGTCTATGTGCTGGTGAAAGTTGTCATCATTATATCATTACCATGCATGTGCACCAGCACTATTATTGGTGCAAAAGATCTGACTGCAGTCCTTTTATTGGTATTGTTTATGACTGTATTGCTGATTTTGACAAACAGATGTTTTCATAACTATCCACAGATGGATTGCCATACTGCTAGGATTATATTACAGCACTAAAATCGCTGAATCTTTTTGTTCAAGTGACAAATATCAGTCACTTACTAAGATAAGCCAATGCTGTTAACTCCAAAAACGAAAATTGGATTTAAATATAGTTACAATTATCTTTACTCATTTTAATAAAATATACCCACAATGAAACTGGTGGAAGGTGGGTTATTAAATGAATCTGTAATAGATAAATAAATGGCATCCGGTCTTTAGGTCGACAGTCATTAGGTCGACCACTGTTGGTCGACATGGTTTTTTAGGTTGACATGATCAGTAGGTCGACATGGTAAAGGTCGACACATGAAAAGGTCGACCTGAGTTTTAAAAAAAATGACCTTTCTCATACGTCCTAGAGGATGCTGGGGTCCACTTCAGTACCATGGGGTAAAGACGGCTCCGCATGAGCCATGGGCACTTTAAGACTTTTTCAGAGTGTGAACTGGCTCCTCCCTCTATGCCCCTCCTCCAGACGTCAGTTTAGAAAATGTGCCCAGGCAGACTGGTCGCACTCTAGTGGAGCTCTACTGAGTTTCACTAAAAAAACTTTATGTTAGGTTTTTTATTTTCAGGGAGGCTACTGGCAACAGACTCCCTGCATCGTGGGACTTAGGGGGAAGAAGTAGGAACCAACTCCCTGAATAGTTTCATGGCTCTGCTTCTTGCTGACAGGACACCATTAGCTCCAGAAGGGTACTGAACAGTGAACACTAGCTGCGGCTATGCGCTCACTCCCACAGCACGGTGTCACCCCCCTTACAGAGCCAGAAGACAGGTGAGTGTACAGAAGAGAGGATCTTCAGTCATCGTGACGGCTAAAAGGTACCACGCAGCGGGCGGGAACGCTGCGCGCCATGCTACCCATTACACAGGCACAGCAGGGTGCAGGGCGCGGGGGCGCCTTGGGCAGCATGATACCTACTCTTAAACTGGCTAAAAGGAGACATAAGATGCTGAGGCACACTCCTAGCCCCCGCCAGTATAAAAAATAGTGTTGAAATTTCTGAGGAGAAACGCGCCATTACGGGGGCGGGGCTTACTCCTCAGTCAGCCAGCACACTGCTCAGCGCCATTTTCTCCACACAGGCTGCAGGAGAAGAAACGCTGGTCCTCCTCCAGTACTGAACCAAGTATCAGGGTGAAATTAAGGGGGGGGGGGGCACAGGGTATTTGGTGCTGTATTGTATAATTTGACATTATAAAAGCGCTATAGGTCTCTGTGGACATTTTAGATTACACAGGGATTTTATATTGGATGCTGAGTGGTGAACTGGCAAATCCTTTCTATGTCCTTCTGACAGACTTTACTGTGGGTCTGTCCCCTATAAGCCCCGGAGTGTCTGTGGTGTGTTTGTGCACGTGTGTGACATGTCTGAGGCAGGGAGCTCTTCCCCTGAGGAAGCCATTTTAGGGACACAGAGTTGTAATGTGGTGGCGCTGCCGGCACACCACAAGGCTGAATGGGTGAAAGAATTACGTGATAGTGTGAATCATATCAGTAAGAGATTGGATAAGTCTGAGTCTCATGCAGAAACCTGGAGAAAATCAGTTGAAGATGTGATTTTTAATAGTTCTGCTTATTCATCCACAGGGGATCGCTCTGGGTCACATAAAAGACCATTTGCACAAATAGTACAAACTGATACCTACACGAACTCTGATTCCTGTGTCGACACTAGTGATTCCAGAGGAATACATCCAAAATTAGCAAAGAACGTTCAGTACATGATTGTTGCTTTAAAGGAGGTCTTAGAAGTTTCAGAAGCCCCTCCTTTACCTTATAAAAGTAGGCTTACTTTTATAAAGAAAAGAGAATTAACGTAACCTTTCCTCCATCTCATGAGCTGAACACTCTCTTTGAGGGAGTCTGGGTAAACCCTGAAAAGAAATTTCAGATTCCCAAAAGAATTCAGGTAGCTTATCCTTTCCCAGCATAGGACAGGAAAAGGTGGGAGTCACCCCCCGTTTTAGACAGTGCCCTGTCACGGTTAACAAAAAAGGTGATCCTCCCTGCGCCTGGGATGGCTTCCTGAAAGGAGCCGGCAGACCGCAAGTTAGAGACTACGTTAAAATCTATTTATGTGGCCAATGGGACACTACTCAGGCCTACCATTGCCTGTGCGTGGGTGAGTAGGGCTATTGAAAAGTGGTCAGAAAACTTGTCATCAGAGATTGACACAATAGATAAAGACGAGATTCTCCACCGGTAGGTCATATCAAAGACGCTGCTGCATATATGCTAGAGGCCATGAAAGATATTGGGCTTTTGGGATCAAAAGCTGCTACCATGGCTATTTCAGCAAGGAGGGTGTTGTGGATTCGCCAATGGAATGCTGACACAGATTCCAAAAGAAATATGGAGGCTCTCCCGTATAAAGGTGAGGCCTTGTTTGGAGATGGGCTAGATGCTTTAGTATCTGCGGCTACCGCAGGTAAGTCGACATTCTTGGCGTATGCTCCTGCACCGGCAAAAAAGACACATCACTCTCAGATGCAGTCCTTTCGGCCCAATAAATACAAAAAGGGTAAAGGTTCCCCATTCTTTGTGGGTAGAGGAAGGGGAAAAGGAAAAAAGTCTGCAGCGTCTCCGGGATCACAGGTGCAGAAATCAACCACTGCTTCTGCCAAATCTTCAGCATGACGCTGGGGCCCCCTTGCGGGAGTCCGCTCAGGTGGGGGTACATCTGAAACTTTTCAGTCAGTTCTGGGTTCAATCTGGCCTGGACCCGTGGATCTTGCAAATTGTATCCCACAGGTACAAACTAGAGTTTCAAGACGTTCCCCCAGGCCGATTTTTCAAATCGGCCTTACCAGCTTCTCTACCAGACAGGGAAGTAGTAGCAGCAGCAATACAAAATTTGTGTCAGGACCAAGTCATTGTCCTGGTTCCCTTGTCACAACAAGGAGAAGGGTTTTATTCAAGCCTATTTGTAGTTCCGAAGTCGGACGGCTCGGTCAGACCAATCCTAAACCTGAAATATCTGATTCTCTACCTGCAAAGGTTCAAGTTCAAGATGGAATCTCTGAGGGTAGTGATTTCCAGTCTGGAGCGGGGGGAATTCATGGTGTCGGTGGACATAAAAGATGCCTACTTACATGTTCCCATTTATCCTCCGCATCAAGCTTATCTGAGATTCGCAGTGCAGGATTGTCATTACCAATTTCAGACGCTGCCGTTCTGACTTTCCACGGCTCCGAGGTTATTCACCAAGGTAATGGCGGAGATGATGGTCCTCCTTTGACAGAAAGGAGTCAATATAATTCCGTACCTGGACGATCTCCTGATAAAAGCGAGGTCCAGAGAAAAGCTGGTGCAAGATATTGCACTCTCCCTGACAATACTTCAACATCATGGTTGGATAATAAATTTTCCAAAGTCACAATTGGAACCGACGACAAGATTGTCCTCTCTGGTGATGATACTGGACACGGGAGTACAGAGGGTATTTCTTCCAGTAGGAAAGGCTCTGGAAATCCAGAGAATGGTCAAACAAGTCCTGAAACCAACAAGAGTGTCGATTCATCAATGCATTCAGTTGTTGGGAAAGATGGTAGCGGCCTACAAGGCCATACAGTTTGGCCGATTCCATGCCAGAGTATTCCAGTGGGACCTGTTGGACAAGTGGTCCGGATCCCATCTACACATGTATCAGAGGATAATCTTGTCATCCAAAGCCAGAATTTCACTCCTGTGGTGAGAACACACAGTTCTCACCTACTAGAGGGACGCAGATTCGGGATTCAGGACTGGATCCTGGTGACCACGGATGCAAGTCTCCGAGGCTGGGGAGCTGTCACACACAAGGGGAAAGCTTCCAAGGAAGATGGTCAAGTCAAGAAACATGTCTTCACATAAATGTTCTGGAGTTGAGAGCCATTTACAACGGCCTTCTACAAGCGGTGCATCTTCTTCAAGATCAACACGTACTGATCCAGTCAGACAATGTAACAGCAGTGGCATACATAAACTGTCAGGGCGGAACGAAAAGCAGAGCGGAAATGGCAGAGGTGTCAAAGATCCTCCGCTGGGCAGAAAGACATGCAAGAGCTCTATCAGCAATTTTCATTCCGGGTGTGGACAACTGAGAAGCAGACTTCCTCAGCAGACACGATCTCCATCCAGGAGAATGGGGCCTCCTCCAAGAAGTATTTGCAGAGTTGACAGGTCTTTGGGGAATTCCTCAAACAGACATGATGGCGTCTCATCGCAACAAGAAGCTTCAGAGATATTGTTCCAGGTCGAGAGACCCTCAAGCAATAGCAGTGGATGCACTGGTGGCCCAGTGGGTGTTTCGGTCAGTGTATGTCTTCCCTCTACTTCCACTGATACCAAAAGTTCTCAAAATAATAAGGAGAACAGGAGTTCGGGCAATCCTCGTTGTCCCAGATTGGCCAAGGAGGGCTTGGTATCCAGATCTTCAGGAGTTGCTCATAGAAGATCCTCAGCCTCTTCCTCTCCGTGAGGACCTGCTGCAGCAGGGGCCGTGCGTGTATTAAGACTTACCGCGGCTACGTTTGACGGCATGGCTGTTGAGCGCCGGATCCTAGCCCAAAAGGGCATTCCCAAAGAAGTCATTCGCACTCTTATTCAGGCCAGGAAAGGAGTAACGTCTAAACATTACCACCGTATTTGGAGAAAATATGTGTCTTAGTGTGAAACCAAGAAGGCTCCAACGGAAGAGTTTCAGTTAGGATGTTTTCTCCATTTTCTCCAGGCGGGTGTGGATGCAGGCCTACGATTGGGTTCAATCAAGGTCCAGATTTCAGCTTTGTCCGTTTTCTTTCAGAAACAATTGGCCTCCCTTCCAGAAGTTCAGACATTCGTGAAATGGGTGCTACACATCCAACCTCCATTTGTGCCTCCTGTGGCACCATGGGATCTTAACGTGATGTTACGATTCCTTCAATCGGATTGGTTTGAACCTCTCCAGGAGATTGAGTTGAAATTTCTCACTTGGAAAGTAGCCATGCTGTTGGCCTTGGCATCCGTAAGGTGGGTGTCTGAGTTGGGGGCCTTGTCTCACGAGAGCCCTTACTTTGTTTTCCATGAAGATAGGGCTGATTTACGAACCCGTCAGCAATTTCTTCCAAAGGTGGTTTCTTCTTTCCATATAAACCAACCTATTGTGGTGCCAGTGGCTACTGATACCTTCACTGCTTCAAAGTCTCTGGACGTGGTTAGGGCTTTGAAAATCTATGTCGCCAGAACGGCTCGGATAAGAAAAACAGAGGCGCTGTTTGTTCTGTATGCTCCCAAGAAGATTTGGTGTCCTGCTTCTAAGCAGACTATTGCGCGCTGGATCAGAGGTACGATTCAGCACGCTTATTCCACGGCAGGATTGCTGGTACCGAATTCGGTGACTGCCCATTCTACTAGAAAGGGGGGCCCGAGCAGCTACTTGGTCAGGGGCAAACACGTTTGCTAAGTTTTACAAGTTTGACACCTTGGGGGTCATTCCGAGTTGTTCGCTCGTTGCCGATTTTCGCTATGCTGTGATTTGTTGCTAATTGCGCATGCGCAAGGCACACAGGGCGCATGCGCTTAGTTATTTAACTAAAAACGTAGCAGTTTTGCTGTGGATCCTGCGGCGCATTTCAGTCGCACTACTGATCGGTGAATGATTGACAGGAAAGGGGCATTACTGGGTGGTAACTGAGCGTTTTCTGGGAGTGTGCTAAAAAACGCAGGCTTGTCAGGGAAAAATGCGGGAGTGTCTGGAGAAACGGGGGTGTGGCTGGCCGAACGCAGGGCATGTTTGGGACGTCAAACCAGGAACTAAACGGACTGAGCTGATTGCAATCTGTGAGTAGGTCTGGAGCTACTCACAGACTGCAAAGAATTCTTTAGTAGCAGTTCTGCTAATCTTTCGTTCGCTATTCTGCTAAACTAAGATACACTCCCAGAGGGCAGCGGCCTAGCGTGTGCAATGCTGCTAAAAGCAGCTAGCGAGCGAACAACTCGGAATGAGGGCCCTTGGCCGATGAGGACCTGCAGTTTGGTCAATCGGTGCTGCAGGGTCATCCGCACTCTCCCGCCCGTACTGGAGCTTTGGTATAACCCCATGGTACTGAAGTGGACCCCAGCATCCTCTGGGACGTATGAGGAAACAGGATTTTAATACCTACCGGTAAATCCTTTTCTCCTAGTCCGTAGAGGATGCTGGGCACCCAGCCCAGTGCGCACTTTACCTGCAGTTGTTAATTTATTAAAAATGTTTTCAGCATGGTTGCTATAATGTTCATGCCCGTTGGCATGTGTTGTGTTGAATGCCATGTGTGCGGCATGGTTGAGGTGTGAGCTGGTATGAATCTCACCATTAACTAAAAGTAAATCCTTTCCTCGAAATGTCGGTCTCCCTGGGCACAGTTCCTATACTGAGGTCTGGAGGAGGGGCATAGAGGGAGGAGCCAGTTCACACTCTGAAAAAGTCTTAAAGTGCCCATGGCTCCTGCGGAACCATCTATACCCCATGGTACTGAAGTGGACCAGAGCATCCTCTACGGACTAGGAGAAAAGGATTTACCGGTAGGTATTAAAAGCCTGTTTTTTATTACTTTCGATCCATCTGAACTACAATTGGGAATAGTAACCTGTTCCGAGAGCAGCAGTAGCGGAGCGAGGCACCTTGCCCGAAGCATGGCCAGCGAAGTGAGCCATAAGAGGGGACACGGTGCACTTATTTGGGTTTCCAGGCACGATACAAAGAAAACAACACAAAAAATAAAAAAAAACTCACGTCGGCCTTTTTCCATGTCGACATTTTCCGTGTCGACCTCATGGCCATGTCGACCTATTTTAGGTATCTAACTACTTACTGTCATCCAATAGTGGTTGACCTAATGACTGTCGACCTAGTTAGGGTCGACCCAATGAACTACACCCAAATAAATATTCGCCCAAAGTATTTGAATACTTTCCTTTAGAAGTAGAAATGTAGAATTGCAAGGCAAGAAGCAAATCTAAAATCTAAAAATATCTAAAAACAACTAAAGGAATAACTATAAAATATAATTTTTTTTGAAAATGTCTGTATTACATCTGAATAAAATATATAATATTACAAGACCAGACATTTTCAAATGAAGAAAATGCTAAATATTAGAAAACAAAAGGGAATAAAATCAGAATCGAAAGATAAATAACTTACGGATAAGTAGAAAGGTCTAAATCAATGTTTAAACCTATGGGGGGGGATAATTTTTATTTTGCAATAATTTCCTTTAGCTTATGTCCACCCCTCGGCTAATTATTTTACTATTCTAAAGACAGAAATATACAAAAATGTGTAATGCGCTTGATGTATAAATATTAAGATTTAAATTGTCAAAAAATGAATATACAGGTGTCTGCTTGTACCAAATTCAACACACATGGAACTTGCTAGTATATTTAAATAAAAACAAATTTATTAACACATACATTTAAAACCAATATATATGGAAGCTCAGGCACACTAATAGAACGTTCAAATTTCTTTGCCACTTTATAGTTGGAATTGAAACAGTGTAGCTTGTAAGCTGCCACACAGACCTGTCTGGTCTATTGAATCATTAAACAGATTGCAACAGTTACTACAGCCTTTAAAGAAACATTGTAGCTCCCGTCCTCTATGCTACTGGCGTCCCAGTGCAGAGGAAGTGCTGCTGGTTATAATTACCCGACCTGCGGGAATGTTCAGTCTTGCCTGAACATTCCCGCAGGTCGGGTAATTATAACCAGCAGCACTTCCTCTGCACTGGGACGCCAGTAGCATAGAGGACGGGACTGAACAGCACCTGCACACAAGCCAGACTCAGGGCCTGATTCAGAGGTGGACGTAGACCCACTTTTTACGCAGTTGAGCGAGTATTGGCCAACTGCATACGCATCAAAGTCGCACTGCACATATGCCGTGATAGTCTTGGGACACTGGTCACAAAGAGTAATTATTCACAAAGTAATTGACAGTCAGATACTGTTTGGGGTCCATTAAGGGGAGTGGCGGCAAAAACACAGGCGTCTCAGGATGCAACTGAGATCCCGTACGCAGCTACAATGACTCCAGCATCTTACTTCCTGCAGCCATGCTACGCGACCACAGGGCTACACAGAAGTTTCATCAACTTCATAAAAGAGTTCCAGCAGTTGCTCACTTGGTCGCAACTGCTGGAACCCACAAAAGCCGCTGGTGGTATCTCCATATAATTCCAGACAGCTGTTGCATTTGCAGATATTTGCACAGTTGCCGCGCACACATTTACAGCTGCAGCAGCATTAGCTCACATCTCCACATCTGTGAATCAGAATCCTCCATAATCTGCTGCTGTTACACAGCACGGCACCCTGAACTTGGTCCTTGTGCATGACAGCGCCCATGGAGCTTCCTTTACTTTGCACCTTTGCTGTAAACATTGGTCAGTTCCTGTGTACTTGATGGCTCCTTTTATTTTTTGGTCAGTAAAATGTGGGGCTGGTGAAGTTGGGGCTGCTTGGCTGTTTGGAGTCATCTAGAGGGTTCACTACGATATGCCGGCGGTCGGGCTCCCGGCGACCAGCATACCGGCGCCGGGAGCCCGACCGCCGGCTTACCGACAGTGTGGTGAGCGCAAATGAGCCCCTTGCGGGCTCGCTGCGCTCGCCACGCTACGGGCACGGTGGCGCGCTACGCGTGCCACACTATTTTATTCTCCCTCCAGGGGGGTCGTGGACCCCCACGAGGGAGAATAAGTGTCGGTATGCCGGCTGTCGGGATCCCGGCGCCGGTATACTGTGCGCCTGGATCCCGTCAGTCGGCATACAGAAGACCACCCTCATCTAGACCAGCCCCAACATAAAGAAGGCAGAGCCCAGGAACGTGCAGTCAGGGGAGGCAGTGCCTGCCTGTCATTAATGATTAAAATAATACAAAGAAGATACTTATGACACATTTTCTGTGTCATAAGTATTAAGTAGTGATGTGCACCGGAAATTTTTCGGGTTTTGTGTTTTGGTTTTGGATTCGGTTCCGCGGCCGTGTTTTGGATTCGGACGCGTGTTGGCAAAACCTCCCTGAAAATTTTTTGTGTTTTGGATTCGGGTGGGTTTTTTTTTACAAAAAAACCCTCAAAAACAGCTTAAATCATAGAATTTTGGGGTCATTTTGATCCCATAGTATTTTTAACCTCAATAACCATAATTTCCACTAATTTCCAGTCTATTCTGAACACCTCACACCTCACAATATTATTTTTAGTCCTAAAAATTGCACCGAGGTCGCTGGATGGCTAAGCTAAGTGACCCAAGTGGCCAACACAAACACCTGGCCCATCTAGGAGTGGCACTGCAGTGTCAGACAGGATGGCAGATTTAAAAAAATAGTCCCCAAACAGCACATGATGCAAAGAAAAAAAGAGGTGCAATGAGGTAGCTGTGTGACTAAGCTAAGCGACCCAAGTGGCCGACACAAACACCTGGCCCATCTAGGAGTGGCACAGCAGTGTCAGACAGGATGGCAGATTTTAAAAATAGTCCCCAAACAGCACATGATGCAAAGAAAAAAAGAGGTGCAATGAGGTAGCTGTGTGACTAAGCTAAGCGACCCAAGTGGCCGACACAAACACCTGGCCCATCTAGGAGTGGCACAGCAGTGTCAGACAGGATGGCAGATTTAAAAATTAGTCCCCAAACAGCACATGATGCAAAGAAAAAAAGAGGTGCAATGAGGTAGCTGTGTGACTAAGCTAAGCGACCCAAGTGGCCGACACAAACACCTGGCCCATCTAGGAGTGGCACTGCAGTGTCAGACAGGATGGCAGATTTAAAAAATAGTCCCCAAACAGCACATGATGCAAAGAAAAAAAGAGGTGCAATGAGGTAGCTGTGTGACTAAGCTAAGTGACCCAAGTGGCTGACACAAATACCTGGCCCATCTAGGAGTGGCACTGCAGTGTCAGACAGGATGGCAGATTTAAAAAATAGTCCCCAAACAGCACATGATGCAAAGAAAAAAAGAGGTGCAATGAGGTAGCTGTGTGACTAAGCTAAGCGACCCAAGTGGCCGATACAAACACCTGGCCCATCTAGGAGTGGCACTGCACTGTCAGACAGGATGGCAGATTTAAAAAATAGTCTCCAAACAGCACATGATGCAAAGAAAAAAAGAGGTGCAATGAGGTAGCTGTGTGACTAAGCTAAGCGACCCAAGTGGCCGACACAAACACCTGGCCTATCTAGGAGTGGCACTGCAGTGTCCGACAGGATGGCAGATTTAAAAAATAGTCCCCAAACAGCACATGATGCAAAGAAAAAAAGAGGTGCAATGAGGTAGCTGTGTGACTAAGCTAAGTGACCCAAGTGGCCGACACAAACACCTGGCCCATCTAGGAGTTGCACTGCAGTGTCAGACAGGATGGCAGATTTAAAAAATAGTCCCCAAACAGCACATGATGCAAAGAAAAAAAAAGGTGCACCAAGGTCGCTGGATGGCTAAGCTAAGCGACCCAAGTGGCCGACACAAACACCTGGACCATCTAGGAGTGGCTTCCATCCTCATGTGAATCTGAACCACTAGCCATGAACATAGGCCAGGGCCTCAGCTGTTCCTTGCCACTCCATGTCGTAAATGGCATATTGGCAAGTTTACGCTTCTCATCAGATGCTTTTAATTTTGCTTTTTGGGTCATTTTACTGAACTTTTGTAGTATACTTGACGACACAGAGGTAGAGCAGTGGACTACTGTACCGTACTGCTATATATATGTACTGGTGGTCAGCAAAATTCTGCACTGTCCTCCTACTATATACTGCGCACAACTAAAATGCAGCACAGGTATGAATACATAGTATACTTGACGACACAGAGAGCAGTGGACTACTGTACCGTACTGCTATATAATACTGGTGGTCAGCAAAATTCTGCACTGTCCTCCTACTATATACTACTCTACAATGCAGCACAGATATGGAGCGTTTTTCAGGCAGAGAATGTAGATATTTTCAGCACACTGAGCACAGATATTTGCAAGCACACTGAGCAGAGATATTTGCAGCACACTGAGCACAGATATTTGCAGCACACTGAACACAGAAACTGAGAGAACACTGCATGTCCTCTCGCTATCATCTCCACTGCACGAGTGAAAATTGCAGCGACGCGCGGCTCTTTATATAGAATACGAATCTCGCGAGAATCCGACAGCGGGATGATGACGTTCGGGCGCGCTCGGGTTAACCGAGCAAGGCGGGAGGATCCGAGGCTGCCTCGGAACCGTGTAAAATGGGTGAAGTTCGGGGGGTTCGGATCTCGAGGAACCGAACCCGCTCATCACTAGTCATAAGCATCTCCTTTATTTTATTTTAATCATTTTTGCAGGTAATTTGTGTTTGGGAGGCACTGATAGTGATGCCTCCCATTGTCAAAGGGAAAGGGGGCCGAAGCGGGGTGCAGGGCCATGCCGCGGGATGTAAAAGCCCATTGAAATCCATGGTAAAGTGGCACTTTTAGAAGGGATGCAGTCACTTTACCTCCAATCATAATCCCGACGGACTATATACCGACACCCATTGACCGATGGTCGAAATCCCGACAAGGTCTAAATACCGACACGGACTAAATACCGACATGTAAAATACCGACAAGGTCTAAATACCGACATGTAAAATGCCGACAGGTCGAAATACCGACACAACTTTTTCATGACTTTTTTCATTAAAACCGACTTGTTCATACTTTACCGTCCCAGTGGACCTGGAGGGGGAATATAATAGTGTGCCGAGCGCAGCGAGGCACCGTGCCCGAAGCATGGCGAGCGCAGCGAGCCATGCGAGGGGACGCGGTACACTTTATATGGTGTCCATGTTGATTTATGTCGACATACACACACAAAAACATCAAAAAATGCATGTCGGTATTTCGACCTGTCGGCATTTTACATGTCGGTATTTAGACCTTGTCGGTATTTTACATGTCGGTATTTAGTCCGTGTCGGTATTTAGACCTTGTCGGGATTTCGACCATCGGTCAATGGGTGTCGGTATATAGACCGTCGGGATTATGATTGGCGGGATTTCATACCGATCCCTTTTAGAAGTGCCTCGTTGACACAGGGACGTGCTTTTAACCCAAGACAGCACGCCCCTGTCAGTTATGTCCATCACTGGATCCGTTATCATCACTGGGTGGGTAGTGAGCGTCAGCGGCAAGGACGCGGTGGATGTGCGGGCGTCAGCGTCGGAGGTGCGGGTGTCAGAGGTGGCGTGATGCAGTGGAGGTGCTGGCATTAGCGGCAGGCAGGGATCCGTGCCTACCATACTGCAGAGTTTGGCAGCGGTACCAATTTCAAAAATGGCGCCTCAGCATCATTTTATAAATTCAAGATCGCCGCCGTGAGGCAATCATTGCTCGCCGCATCATCACCCCGCCCCCTCTGGCTGACTTATATAAGTTAGCGCGAGGGAGTGGTTGTCAGTCCGACGACAGAGGAGGAGCAATGAAGAGCTTCTTAAGAGAGAAGACCCAATGGAAGTCCTGGATGGACGGCAGCCATGAAAAATAGCTTGAAGGCCGCTGCCCCCCAGGTGAAGACGTCGGAAGCCCTGGGGAGGCGGCGGCCATGGAAAAGAGATTAAATGCCGCCTCCCCCCAGGTGAATACACCGGAGGAAGACACCAGAAGCCCTGGGGAGGCGGCGGCCATGAAAAAGAGTTTAAAGGCTGCTGCCCCCAATGTGAGGACCTTGTATAATAAAACTTTTTTTTGAATGTGTTTTGTATTTATTTTAATATTTTCTTTACAGGAGGACTACAGGTGCCAGTGGGCCGTTAATATCCAGGAATGCTGGCACTTGTGGTTCCCCAAGTGCGGGCATGCTAGGGCAGGCTTGCTGGATCCGTAGACTGCCTGTAAAACACAATATTATCATACCATGAACCCCGCACCCACTGCCACCAGGGGTGCAGGGCATAGCACTGGGATTTCAGCCCAGTACTGGTTGTTTCCTCGGGAGGGGGGACCCAATTTCTATTTTTTGGGGTCCCCACTTTCTGAGGAATTCCAGCCTTGGGATGACTGGTCTGGGGGGGTATTTAATGTGATGGCAGGAGAACCCCAGACTGAGTGTCTTCCCTGCTATGGCATTATACCCCTGGCTGGTTCAGGCTGGTGCTGGTTTTAGTGATATAAGGGAGACTTTATGCTTTTTTTTTCTTTTTCGGAGGGGGGAGGTGTTTATCAGCCAGTACCTCCACAGCTACTGATCTCACCGCACGTCACTGGTGGAGCTGGCAGTGGCATCATGTGTGTAGAGTGGCAGCCAATGGGTTCTGTTGTGCCTAGAGGTAGCCTGACCCCTAAATCCACCCTTGTTTGTACTTCTACTCTAGTACAATGGACTGCTGCTTCAATGATTTTCAATGGTGTTACACTCGCCTAGTAACCACGCTACTTCTCCAGAAACTAAAAGGACTTCACCTTTAACAGCCGCTGTTCCTGTGTGAAGTAAGTTCACCCGGTAATAGGATGGCGCAAGGACTTAATGTAGGCACAAGGAGATAGCATGAGAACAGGTGAGCAAAGGAATGGGAGCTAAAGTGGTAAAGTGGACACTGACAATACTGGAGCCAATGCTGGGAACAAGGTCTAGAGACAGGAAAACTACAATGCAGGTATCAAAAGGACTGGGACACTAAGCCAGGGCCAGGTAAGGCAAGAACAGACAGCAAAAACCAACAAGGCTGGTATAAGGCAGGATGCTTATAGAAACTGGCAGAAAATTCACCAGCAACTTAAGCAGGGCAGGTAACCCTTGACTAGCTGAAGCAATAACTGGCAGGGAGGCTAAGACATCCCTGTCTTTTAACATGAGCACGAGCCAATCCCCTATTGGCTGCAGGGGCAGGCCCCCTAGAGACTAATTATGCAGCTGCTGACCAGCTGCACGTCTACACAGAGCGCCCCAGCTACTTAGTAGCAGTCGGGACCATAATCAGAGGCGTAGCTAGGGTTTTCGGAGCCCAGGGCAAGATGGAAAAGGGCGCCCCCCCAAAAAAAAAACCACACACACCAAAAGAAGCATGTGCGCGCGCCGAAAAATGGGCGTGGCCACTCACACCAGAAGGGGTGTGGCCATGCACCAGAAGGGGTGTGGCCACTGAAACTGGCCCACAGTGCCAGTTACATTGCCCCACAGTGCCAGATACAATGCCCCACAGTGCCAGATACATGCCCCACAGTGCCAGTTACATGCCCCACAGTGCCAGATACATTGCCCCACAGTGCCAGTTACATGCCCCACAGTGCCAGATACATGCCTCACTGTGCCAGTTACATGCCCTACTGTGCCAGTTACATGCCCAACTGTGCCCCCCCTCCCCCCCTGGTCACTCACCGCTTGTGTTGATATGTGAGGGGAAGAGAGTGCAGCGCCTCTCCTTCCCCTCACCGCTTCAGGTCTCCGGCGGCTGTGTTGTGCCGGTTCGCTAGCCAATCAGAGCTCGCGGACTGGCAGCCAATCAGGAGCCGGTTTGCAAGCTCTGATTGGCTAACGCCGCCGGAGACCGGACACACACAGCGCTGCTGGCAGCGCTGCTAGTGCTGGCAGCGGCGGTGAGGGGAGGGAGAGACGCTGCGCTCTCCTCCCCTCACATTTCGGCGTGACGGGGGCGAGTGGGGCATGATGCCCTGGCCGCCGGCGGCGCCCCCCTCTCCTGGGCCTGCCAAGGCGCCCAGGGCACGTGCCCCACTCACCCTACCCTAGTTACGCCTCTGACCATAATGCACTGTGGCTACCCTCAAAAACAACAGCAGAGAGTACCGGCTGCTTAGAAACAGCCGGGGCCATAATGCAGCATGGGCAAGACAGCACCCATAGCCCAGGAACCGCCGGGACCAGAATCCCCTGCAGCTGTCATGACATTGCTTAGTAACCGCCGGGACCTGCCAGTGCAGAGACCTGTGGGGACGACTCCTAACAAATGGCCTTTCCCATATTTGTGCCTCTCTCATGTATCTGACTTATCTGTAGTTCTCTTTCAGGGCAAAGCGGTACTTATATATAAATAACTGACAACAGGTATACTTGCTTGTAATTTCTTATACCTGTAGAGTCAGTGATCTAATGGTTTTCTTTTATTATTAGCAACATAGGTTTCAAAGCAGATTGTGTGCACATAAATCGTGGCATTCTTTAGGCTTCATATGTTTATTTGAACTGTGAACACATTAAGACACATTTTTCAGAGACAACTGTAGTGAGTGAATGGTTTGTGTTTGGCCATTAAATCACTGGAAAGATGTGGTGTGAAGTAGTTATTAAATATAAAAGGGATTGTTTAAATTATACCAACAACACTAAGGAAGAGTAATGTGTAAGGAAATGCCTTACCTATAAATTAGGTTTTTCCATAGGTAAAAAAGAAAAGAAAAATTAATGCTATGCTTTAAATGCGATTTGCAGTTGCTTAAATGATTCTGCATTGTACTGCACGTATGGATAAATCAACAAAATTGCAATTTGCGTTAATGTTGACTTTTTTGCCTCGAACGGATTTGTAAGTTATTTATATAACATTTTTCACACATCTTTCACTTTTGGAACACTTAACATTGATCAGCTAACCTCACTTTTTTAACACTCTGATACTTTACTGCTGTTCTCTTTCTAACACTCAGCAGCTACTTTCACTTACCTAACACTGATTTTTCACTACTATCCTTTATTTGTATGGTTCCCTGGGGGTTGGTGGTGGGGTGGCTGGGGTGGTTTGGGGAATCTCTATAATGTTAGGGACTTGCCGATGAGGTCACCTTGACGATTGGTGGTCAGGTTCATAATAATTGGCCAATCTTATGCCAAGAACCTCAGATATAATGCATGGTTTATTATAATACCAATGGTGCATCTGCTCTCTTGTTTCTATGTTGCATTATGGAAAACTCAAGTCAGAATACAGGTTGAACACGATGGGCATTTAGCCTCTGTTCAACCTCAATTAGTATGTTATTAATAAAGTGTTCTTGTCTTCTGCTTCAGCAACCCTCCATAAGGGATTTGTGATTGATGAGCACCAGAAAGGCTTCCTGCTTTATCGCATGTAACCATTTCAACTCTACCAGTTACTCATATAATTATCAATGGCGGAAAGATGAAAATATAACTAGATACTATTGACAGATGTTTGACAGCAAAGCAAAGCTCTTGCATATTTGAGCGAGTAGAATTTTCTATGTCTAAAATCCCTATTGTGACAGTTTATGCTTCATTATGTGACGGCAGCAAACCTGCTTGCTCTCATGTATTGTGTATGGATAAGACTACGCTGATGTCAGCGTGTTCCCCATATTGATACTCCTGTATCTGAAACGCCAATAAAATCTGAGTCGTATGGCTGCTGCACTAGCCAATAAAGCCAAGGACTAGCATTTATCTAGGTAAATACCATGTGGGTGCTTGTGCTATCATTTGTGCTTTTCTTGGGTATTGGACTTCTACTTTTCACAGCTTTGATGGAAGATCATAAAATGCAGTACATGCATTGCATCAGGGTTGGACTGGCCCACAGGGGTACAGGGGAAACCACCGGTGGGCCCTACTGCCTGGGGCCCCACACCCTCCTCTAGGGATCAGGTTCCAGACTGTGCTGTTACTAATCTAGTACATTATCTTGCATGCACTACAGTATTTACTGTATATATTTTTTTAGGGGACCAAAAATGATTAGGCAAACCGAAGTGGTGGCTGGGTACACCCCCTCTAGAGACTGGCCACACCCCTGCACATGGGCCCCTACCACTGCATCTCCCCGGTGGGCCCTACATGCCTCAGTCCGACACTGCATTGCGTTATCTTAATGAGCTCCGTAATGCTGTAGAGAGGTCAGTGAATTTAGGATTGAACCCTTCTTCCCAGTTAGGTCAGTGTTGTTGCCATATATGCTGCCCCCGAGCCACAGACATTCTGGAAGCTCAGTAGCACCAATTATAGACCTAGTAGGCTCAATAAGGGTAACAAAACAATTTGAAGGAGGCCATTTGATAATGTAAATGATGGAAGTATTCTGCCAGATGCTAACAAATGTTAAGAATGATGAAAATAAAAATATAAAACATTCAACCCACTGTAGAGCTCTTTATATTTGTTTATAAGATCTTGAGTGGAAAACCTTATGCCGTATACGGGTTTGGTATGATTTACCGGCAGCCGGGATGCCAGCTGTCAGGATGCAGACAACGGCAT
This sequence comes from Pseudophryne corroboree, assembly GCF_028390025.1. NCBI lineage: Eukaryota > Metazoa > Chordata > Amphibia > Anura > Myobatrachidae > Pseudophryne > Pseudophryne corroboree. The sequence continues at coordinate 119,088,261 of NC_086455.1, read as the reverse complement.
CCCGGCCACCAGTATATCAGCAGCGGGGTGAGCGCAAAGAGTCCCCTTGTGGGCTCAGTGGCTCGCTGCGATCGCCACAGGTTCAATTCCCACTCTATGGGTGTCGTGGACACCCACTAGTGGGAATAGTCCTGTTTGGCCGGTATTCCGGCTGGCGGCATTGTCAGCTGTCAGGATTTCTGGCATCAGTATCCTGAACGCCCGGATCCAGACAGCCGGCAACTTGAACATATACCCCATATACATGTGACATGGTGTCTTCAGACATGACCATGTTGCGTAATCTTTATAATTGTTGCCATACTGAGATATGAGGACTTTCAGTCAATATGTTTTTAGATTATGTTGGTCTTTTAAACTTCACACCACAAAATTCATACAGATGTGTCCTCTCGTAGCGTGGCAGATATTCAACAGAGTGGCATGTGCAGTTGCACTTCTTTACGGACATCACCTCACGCCAAGGATTTGCACGCCTATAGCGCATTTATCACAAAAGCAATACAGGTATTTAGGCAGCAGGTGGCGGCAGCGCCATTGGCGTTTCTATAATGGGTGCAGTGTGTGCGAGGCACACGGGCCCCCAGGTCCAGGGGGGCCCACCCTGCACACACTGCACCCATTTGCTTAATACTTACCTCTCTGGAGTCCCCCGTCGAAGCCATCGCTTTTCGGCAGCGCAATAGAGTTTGAGCACTAGGGGGAACAAACTCTATTGCGACTGCTGAAAACTCCGGAAAGATGGCCATTTTCCCAACGTTTTGCGCATGCTCATTAGCAAAATCTTCAGGAAAATGGCCACCGTGCCGCGTTCCCGGAGGTTTGCGCATGCGCAGTAGAGTCTGCTCAGACTCTATTGCCGCTGCGGAGAAGGATGGCACCGCCGGGGGACTCCGGAGAGGTAAGTATTAAAACACCTGTGCATCAGTCAGAGAGGAGGGGGCCCCTGAAGCAGAAGGCTGCACACGGGCTTCCTCCTCTCTTAAAACGCCCCTGGGCGGCGCTATTATTAGAGTCTACTGCGTCTGAGTGTAAACTGCTATTCAGAGTACTTACAGTAATGCGGAATTACTTTCTTAGTTCTAATTATGGGTTAGAAAGAGAATGGAAAACAGATGACTTCTCTACTTGTGATCATCTCTGGTTTTGCCTTGCAAATAATTGTTGCTTTAAAAAAACATAGGGGGTCATTCCGAGTTGTTCGCTCGTTATTTTTTTTTCGCAACGGAGCGATTAGTCGCGAATGCGCATGCGCAATGTCCGCAGTGCGACTGCGCCAAGTAAATTTGCTATGCAGTTAGGAATTTTACTCACGTTTTTTTCTTTGTTCTGGTGATCGTAATGTGATTGATAGGAAGTGGGTGTTTCTGGGTGGAAACTGGCCGTTTTATGGGTGTGTGTGAAAAAACGCTACAGTTTCTGGGAAAAACGCGGGAGTGGCTTAAGAAACGGAGGAGTGTCTGGGCGAACGCTGGGTGTGTTTGTGACGTCAAACCAGGAACGACAAGCACTGAAGTGATCGCTGATGCCGAGTAAGTTTGAAGCTACTCAGAAACTGTTAAGAGGTGTGTAATCGCAATTTTGAGAATCTTTTGTTCGCAATTTTACTATGCTAAGATTCACTCCCAGTAGGCGGCTTAGCGTGTGCAAAGCTGCTAAAAGCAGCTTGCGAGCGAACAACTCGGAATGAGGGCCATAGGCAGACTCTCACAAAAGCCCTGCACCTCCGTAACTCAGAGGCTATTACATTTAGCCAACAGTTTTTTGGTTACCAGAAAAATATTTTTTAAACTTTGTTCAGTTTTAATCATGAAACCCCAGCTGCACATTGACAAATTTATCTAGTGTCAAATTCTAACCTGTAAGACATAGACAGTAACATACCACATACTGTGCTGAAAATATGTATCAGGTTAGATCTAATTATGGTCTGGCATAGTGTCTCTTGTGTAATGGAGTATCCATTTCTTCTTTCCAAATAATTTCTCTTGATCACAATGATTTTTTACTATGGACAGAGGGGGTCATTCCGAGTTGATCGTAGCTGTGCTAAATGAACTTCTTCCCTGACATGCAGGGGGACGCCCAGCACAGGGCTAATCCGCCCCGCATGTCAGTCCGACCCCCCCTCGCAGAAGTGCAGAGGCATTGCACAGCAGCATTACACTCATCGCTCCCCGGCCCGCAGCAGCTGTGTGTGACGTCACGCAGCCGCTGCGGGCCACTCCCCCGTTTGGTCTGGCCACGCCTGCGTTGGCCGGACCAAACTCACGAAACGGCGGCCAGACACCGCCGTTCCGTCCCCTCCCACCCAGCGATCGCCTCTGCCTGTCAATCAGGCAGAGGCGATCACATCCCTGCTACGGCCTTCGGCCGTCTGGCTTGCGCATGCGCAGCAGGGACCCGTTCGCTTTGCTGCGTTAAAACGCAGTGAGCAAACGGGTCATAATGACCCCCAGTGTTGCGGAGTCCTGAGTAGCAGCAAAGGCATTCTGTGAGCAGGGTAAATGTACCTAACCGGCCTGTATATTGCTAGCTTACACTGACACTTTACGTGTGGCAGAGGTTTAAATTTGTTTCTGCGCATACAGCATACTTGCCTCCTCTCCCTTAGCATTTGGGAGACTCCCTGTTCTCGGGTGGCTCTGCCAGGCACCGAAAAAAAGTAAGCAAGTCTCCTAGATGCCACCTGCCATTGCCACCACCCATGTCAGAGTGAAGTCAATGGTCCAGGGTAGCTTGATGATGCAATTCACAGTGATTTGCATAATCATAGCCCCACCCCTGTCTTTACAATGCCCGTAATTGTGAAATTCTGTAGTGGGGGGTAAGACCATGGGTATCCGTTTGGATGGTCGACCATGTTATGGTCGACAGTCATTAGGTCGACCACTATTGGTCGACATTGACATGGTCGACATGGACACATGAAAGGTCAACACATGAAAAGGTCGACATGAATTTTTCACAATTTTTTTCTTTTGGGGTATTTTTCCATACTTTACGATCCACGTGGGAACCATGCGAGGGGACGCGGTGCACTAATTGGGGTTCTCCGTCACTTTGCGCAGAAAACGACACCTAAAAAGTAAAAAAAATCATGTCGACCTTTTCATGTGTTGACCTTTCATGTGTTGACCATTTTCATGTGTCGACCATTTGTCCATGTCGACCATGCCAATGTTGACCAATAGTGGTCGACCTAATGACTGTTGACCATAACATGGTCGACCATTCATACCGGAACCAGACCATGATAATGCAATCGTGGTGCAAACCCCCCCCCCCTTACCGCTCACACAGCCGCCCACCTGCCTACATTATGACCCTGGACCTCCCACCTGACTATGGTGGTTTACTTGTAGCAGAGAAATCTGTTCAGATCCTGCAGTTATCATTGCATATTTACAGCAGTTAAGCATTACAGCCAGAGCTGGATGAAGGCTTTGGGGGGCCCGGGGCACTTAAGACTAGGGGGCCCTAAAGACCAACATTTGGCATGCAAGGATGGGCCCTCATTCAGATGTGGATGGAGTTGCTATCGCTGCTGCTGACATGGAAGCAGTGATAGCACTAATATGGTAATGCATCAGGAGACGTGAAGCTTCATAGATGCATTACTGATTCAAACTACGTCCTAGGACGCAGTATCAGTTCTTCCCCGGAACCATCAGTTGGCTGTGCGACCCATGGAGTCATGCAAGACAGCCACCACAACACTTGCTAAGAGGCCAGGAAATATCCAGTTCTTGGCCTCTTCCTTCCTTTGCAATGGCGGTGACACTCCTCTGTTTAGAGAAAAGGAGGCTGTTGCTGCCCCCAAACGACATCAGACGGTCAATCACTGACAGCCTGATGCCGTGCAAGGTCCACCATCACTCACCGGATTACCGGCCTAATTCAGTATGGATTGCAACAGCAAAATCCTTCTCTAATGGGCAAAACCATGTGCACTGCGGGGGGGGGGGGGGGGGGGAGATATAATCTGCAGAGAGAGTTAGATTTGGGTGGGATATTTTGTTTCTGTGCAGGGAAATACTGGCTGCTTTATTTTTACACTGCAATTTAGATTTCAGTTTAAACACACCCCACCCAAATCTAACTCTCTCTGCACATGTTATATCTGCCCCACCTGCACTGCACATGGTTTTGCCCATTAGAGAAAGATTTTCCTTTAGCCATCCATGCTGAATTAGGCCCTGCATAAGTTTCCCCGGCGGACAGGATGCCGGCTATCAATATCCATACAGTGGCATCCCACCTGCCAGAATGCCGGCAGCGGGGCGAACGCTAAATGTCCCCATGCGGGCTTCCTGCTCACACCGCGCTGCGGGCTCAGTGGCTCGTTGTGCTCGCCACCAGTTCTATTTCCACTGGATGGGTGTCATGGACACCAACGAGTGGAATAGCCCTAGTGTGTCGGGATTCCGGCTGGCGGGATTTTGGCATCGGTATACTGAATGCCAGAATCCTGACAGCTGGCATTTTACCTGCATCCCCTCTGACTGGTGCAGTATGGGTGTGGTGCATGCACAAAGTACTGATCATCTCCATCCACATCTAAATGAGGGCCATAGTGCGCAAGCCTTTGGTGTACACATGAAGAGGGAGCATGGCCACATGTCACGCAAAAATGTAACTTCACGCTGGGGGTATGCACATCGCTTCCCTAGCTGCTGTGCTGCCCCAAGCCTCATGCACACAGCAGGTGGGAGCGTTCCAGCCCTACCTTTTCTCCAGCCCACAGTTGGAACTATACTCAAAAAACAGGACTGTCACCAAATTGTGATGGTTGGCAAGAAATGCATACATGCATAGTTATATATATATATATATATATATATATATAGATGGGTCCATGTTTATCTTGACCTTTAATAGGAGTAACTAAGACTGGGCAGTTGGACTTAACCCCCTGCTGTAATGATTTAATTCCCTGCTGTAATGACTTAATCTCATGCTGTATTGTTTTCTGTATGGTATTGCAGCTGAGAACAATAGATGGAGGGTTTATGTTAATAAACCATGTTGTGCCTAGGTGCAGCAAACTAGCCAAGATAACCGTGGACCCATCTGTATGTATATATATATATATATATATATATATATATATATACATACAGGTTGAGTATCCCATATCCAAATATTCCGAAATACGGAATATTCCGAAATACGGACTTTTTTGAGTGAGAGTGAGATAGTGAAACCTTTGTTTTTTGATGGCTCAATGTACACAAACTTGGTTTAATACACAAAGTTATTAAAAATATTGTATTAAATGACCTTCAGACTGTGTGTATAAGGTGTATATGAAACATAAATGAATTGTGTGAATGTATACACGCTTTGTTTAATGCACAAAGTTATAAAAAATATTGGCTAAAATGACCTTCAGGCTGTGTATATAAGGTGCATATGTAACATAAATGCATTCTGTGCTTAGATTTAGGTCCCATCACCATGATATCTCATTATGATATGAAATTATTCCAAAATACGGAATAATCCGATATCCAAAATACCTCTGGTCCCAAGCAGTTTGGATAAGGGAGACTCAACCTGTATATATATATATATATATATATATATATATATATATATATACAGTCACACACATACATACAGTCCCACACTTATACACGTGCATGGTTCAAGTTCAGAACAAAGGACACCCTGGGTTAGCATAACTAAATTGCTTAAGAGCATCATGAAAAATGTCTACCCTTACAGGCTTGCTTCATTCGTCAGGTTACTATTCCCAACAGATGTCCACATGGATAGTAAAACTGCTAGCCTGGGTGTCCCTTGTTCTGAACTTGCACCCACATGCACATATACTGTTACATACATACACATGCAAATGTTTTAGGCAGATGTGGGAAAAATGCTGCAGAGTAAGAATGCCTTGTGTTAAGTGTTTTTTTTTATCAATTAACAAAATGGAAAGTGAATGAACAGGAGACAAATCGAAATCAAATCAATATTTGGTGTGACCACCCTTTGCCCTCAAAACAGCATCAATTCTTCTAGGTACTTTCACACAGTTTTTGAAGGAACTCGGCAGGGAGGTTGTTCCAAACATCTTGTAGAACTAACGACAGATCTTCTGTGGATGTAGGCTTGCTCAAATGCTTCTGTCTCTTCATGTAATACTATCAGGGAGGTATATGATTGGCTCCAAATTTATTCTACATCAGGTCAACGGCCCCAAACATAAAGACAATGGGGGTAATTCCAAGTTGATCGCAGCAGGCTTTTTTTTTTTAGCAGTTGGGCAAAACCATGTGCACTGCAGGGGAGGCAGATATAACATGTGCAGAGAGAGATAGATTTGGGTGGGGTGTGTTCAATCTGCAATCTAATTTGCAGTGTAAAAATAAAGCAGCCAGTATTTACCCTGCACAGAAACAAAATAACCCACCCAAATCTAACTCTCTCTGCACATGTTATATCTGCCTCCCCTGCAGTGCACATGGTTTTGCCCAACTGCTAAAAAAAAAAGCCTGCTGCGATCAACTTGGAATTACCCCCAATGTCATTAAGAACTATATTCAGCATAAAGAAGAACAAGGAGTCCTGGAAGTGATTATATGGCCCCCCACAGAGCCCTGATCTCAACATCGAGTCTGTCTGGGAATACATATAGAGAGGCAGATTCTTAATTTGCAGCATTTTGTTCACACCTGCCTAAAACTTTTGCACAGTAATGTATTAGCACTAACACATCACAGAATACAGAAGTCTGTCATTCCCTAAACCCAGCCTGGTTATATAACTCAGTGCACTCAACATCTGTAAGTAAGGTAACAATTTGGATTAAAAAAACTAGAAACAGATTTACCCTACTGCACAGAAAAAAACAATCAGGATAAAATAAAGAAATTTTTCTAAAAGAAAGTAATATTGCTGCATCTTTATAATCACCCATCATAACAAAAAACAAAATAGAAACAACTACTCTTCACAGTCACAGTAACGAACCATTTGGGTATCTTACATTTAATCCTACATTCTTTGCTTTTTCAACACAGAAAAAAACAACAGTGAGCCACAGCGCTGGATCCTTAATGGTAAATATTAGTTTTCAGCAATCAATTCAGCCGATGCGCATATTACAGTATATAAAACCTATTATGTCATACACAGTCCAGTCCTAATAAAAAAAGTGTGTTTGTCAAGACACTTCACCTCATGAAAAGACACTCTTACTTTAAAACCACTTGTCACCTTCACTAAAAGGTTTCTTTAGGACATAATTTCAATCGCTGACAACCAAAGAATCCCTTTCTTTGTGACTATGGGGGTCATTCCGAGTTGATCGCTCGCAAGCTTCTTTTAGCAGCCGTGCAAACGCATTGTCGCCGCACACCGGGGAGTGTATTTTCGCTTTGCAGAAGTGCAAACGCTTGTGCAGCAGAGTGCCTGCAAAATCAGTTTGTGCAAAACAAGACCACTCTTTGTGTGCGTTGATTCTAACGATGGAGAGACGGCTATTGATGTGTCACACACCCGTCCAACGTTCACCCAGCCACGCCTGCGTTTTCCCCGACACTCCTGCGTTTTTCTAAGCACTCCCTAAAAACGGTTGGTTGCCACCCAGAAGTGCCCACTTCATGGTTATCATTCCGAGTTGATCACTAGCTGCATTCGTTCACTGTGCAGCAATGAGGCAAAAAAGTCACTTCTGCGCATGCATATGCAGCGCAATGCGCACGCGCGACGTACTTTTAAAACAGCCAATGTAGTTTCACACAGGGTCTAGCGAAGCTTTTCAGTTGCACTGCAGACCGCAGAGTGATTGACAGGAAGAGGGAGTTTCTGGGTGTCAACTGACCGTTTTCAGGGAGTGTTCTAAAAAACGCAAGCGTGCCAGGAAAAACACAGGCGTGGCTGGGCGAACGCAGGGCGTGTGTGTGACATCAAAACAGGAACTGAATAGTCTGAAGTGATCGCAAGCGCTGAGTAGTGTCAAAGTCGGAAAAATATCATGCTACACGTTGCCATATATTCACCCCATGCGCTTGCCCGCTGCACATGCACATTCTCTCCCGTGCGTGCGCATATTCGCAGTTGCGTGACGGCGCCTCCTCGGCCATGTGCTCGAGCTCGTGGTATGTTCATTTATGGTAGAGTTTGTGTGCGTCTAGCGGGCGACTCAATCGTTACATAGTAAATCCAAATAGTATGTTTTATAGATAATGTTCCCCTTAATAATAACTGTAAGTTTGTTTAATGTAACTGGTCAGTGAACAGAGGAATTCCTCTTTGCATGATACGAAGGGTCAGATAGGGTCTGAGCGGTGGTGTTTGGTATCTAACTAAAGAACATTTTATTAGGAACAATCCGGTGCTGGTTAGGTAAAGATTAATCGCTCCTGCGTATAGTTATGTCTATTAGTAGTTTCTGGACATTTACTATATTTGCGGTTCATTATCCATGCGGCGGGAATCTTGAGATTCCCTCCCACCTGAGCAGTTCGATATAGTCACAGCCCACCTGTTCAAACCAACCTATGACCTTTTGTTATAATGCAGGGAGACATTCCTGTGTCCAATGAACAATGAGATTATAGGTCCCTTTGTAGTATACTGTATACAGTGTATATAAGAACAGCCAGCCTGGCCCAGCTCAGTCTTCTCCCCACAACGGTTTTCATCATTGACTAACTCGGAGCTGGTACCAGGACTGCGCAGCGATCATCCCCCATTGTGTAAGTTCTCTCTGTGACCATTCTAAATCTCTGACTGTATATTGCCACGTTCTCTCTCTCTCTCATTGTATGTTATTGTTTGCGATTGTGCCGCTATTGTGTATTTATGCGTAGTTATTCTGTTAGATATTGATGTTAGCCTGTAGTGTATGAAATGTTAACTGTTTTTCCCCTTTTAATATAACTAAAGCTTGTTAGTAAAGGTTTTGGAGCCTTAGCAAGGTATTGTGTGTTTATTACATTGCTGAGGGTAATCGGAGCGTCTCAATCGCTCAAGCAGCTTTTATATTAACAAGGTTAAGCAGCGTTATATCGCTACAGTATTTCAGTAGCAAGGTTTACAGTATAAGCTCAATCTTTCAGTGTGTTGCATACAAGGTTTACTGAGTGTCATCCCGCAAGCATCTGCGCCGCTCGTGTTCCCCTCGTGGTCACAAGCGTCCGCTACGCTAGTAGCGTAGCATTACGGTAGTCGGCCGCCTATAGCGTGCTCGACACCAAACGTTAAGCTGTGAGCGAGCGTGCCGCATGTGCGTCTCGATCACGGCTAAGCATCTGTTACGCTAAGTGCGTACCCTTACGGTACCCCATACGCCAATTGCGTACTGAGTCTCTTACCCACATATAGTGAATGTTATAAGGTAATAAATTGGCATTATCAATTGGGGCCTCGTCCGTCCTCCACATATCCACACTAGTGCACACAGACTTTATCTGTCAGCAAAGGGCGGGAAAGCAGTATCCTTTCGTATCCGTATTGGTGGTGAGGGATACAGTGGTGCTGACTAGATAAGCGTCTGTTACGCTACGCTGTAGGAGTGCTGGGGTGGAATCTGGAACCGGAAGGTAGGAAGGTAAGAACAATACGCTATTATCTTTTAAAACTGTTTATTTCTGTTTTGCGTACACACGCACGCACGCACGCACACACCTGCATTTATTTTCATTTGTGTATTTTCACATCTCACTCTCCTGGTTGCCGTTTCATAATTGATAACGTGCTGAGAAAGATTTGTTACTATTGGTAGTGAAAAGTAAAAATAATATATTAAGGGGTAATTTGTAAAACACGCACACGGCTTTGCCTAAAGATACAAGGAAAGATCTGTGTGGTGTTCAGTAGATGATTACAGTTAAAGATCATTTACATTGATATAAACGTGTTAGTTGTATTTCTGTGGATATACCTGGCTTGCATACACGTGTCTCTAACAAAGGGCGGGACTAGCGTACGCGACGCAAGGGCCGACGCACGGAGCGTATATTACGCAACGGAGCATCTGGGTACACCCACATGATACAAATCACACTATAGTATTATTTAAGTAGGCGATATGGAGGCAACGCGATAATAGCGCAAATCAATCTCAGTGTCCAAAATTTTAAGCTAATAGATCCTTCTCTAGTTGCAACTCCTCTGGACTAGACTGTGTTACTGAATGAAAGGGATTTCTGCGCAGAAAAGAAAGTAAAGAGTATATGAGGTGAAAGAGTGTGTATACATATTGTTATGCACACCAGTGCCTGCAGGAATGTACTGGTGTCTGAACTGTTATGCACACCAGTGCCTGCAGTTATGTACAGGTGTCTGAACTGTTATGCACACCAGTGCCTGCAGGAATGTACCGGTGTCTGAACGGATAGGGATGCAAAACAAATGAACTCACAGACAGACTGGGGAATATGACATTACGTACACAGAAGGTGATAGGGTAACAAAATAAACACAAAGTGAACAGAGAAGCCCAGAGGCTAAGAAACTGGGTGTCTCCCTAGTATTAGGAATGCTCAGATGGAAAAAGCAAGATGTTGTGTTTTAATACGTAGAGAACCCGAAATGCTGTTGCTAAGGGCAACAGCAAAACCCTAAAGGGTTACCAACGGGTGTGGCAGTAAACTCCTTGGTCAGAGATGGAATGATAGACACAAGGAGAGTCTCCACAATACTAATCCTCACTTGCAGTGCACAGGTTCATCTTACTGCCACTAAACTGACACCTGAACACCTTGCACAGTGAGAAAGGATTTAGGCAGGCAAGTCTGAGAATACAGCCGCAAACTTGCTAAGTTCACAGAGTAGCAAAAGAACCCCAGCAAGTTAAACGACTGACTACAGTCTTGCTGCTAGGTCTGGATTGGCAGAGTGTAGTACCAAATCCCCAGGCCTATTTGCAGTAAGCAACAACAAATACAAAGCTACACAGTACTGGCTAACTTACAGGAACTAACTAACCAACAAAGATTCAGCAGCATCTGCTTAACCTGAGAAGAGGGTTTATAAAGCAGGTGCTGTCCACGCCCCACTCAGACCTCACAGACTGTGAGCACAAAAACCAGCACCGGATCCCCTGCCGTGCACAGAGCCTGTAACCACTGCACAGCAAAAGACCCGAACCGGAGTATCAGCTGCGCTCAGGTTACTCCGCTAGCACTTGTCTCCCGGTTGCCATGACGACGTGGCAGCACAGGGCAGGAGACCCTAACAGTACCCCCCCTCTGACGAGGGGTCAAAGAACCCCTACCACCGGGTTTATCAGGGAACTGCGAGAAGAAAGAGCGTATCAGTCTGGGGGCATGAAGATCACAACTGCGCACCCACGACCGCTCCTCCGGGCCATACCCCTTCCAGTGCACCAAAAATGACAGCCGACCCCGAACCATCTTGGAGTCAAGAATCCTTTCAACAACAAACTCCCTCTGGCCACGTATCAGAAGAGGGGAAGGTCTTCCACTGGAAGTAGGATTACTAATCGCCCGTTTTAAAAGGGAACAATGAAATGTTTTATTGATACCCAAAGAACGGGGCAGATCTAACTGAAATGCCACCAGATTGATAACCCTGGTGATCTTATAAGGGCCGATGAACCGGGGGCCTAACTTATGAGATGGCTGTCTCAACTTCAAATTCTTGGTAGACAACCAGACGAAGTCTCCTAATTTGAAGCTGCAGGGTCTTTTCCGCTTATAAAAAACCCTTTTGGTCACTAATGACACAGACACAAGGGCTTTCTTCACTTTCCTCCAAATACCTCTAAGGACCGAAACCACAGAGGAACCACCAGGCGTGGAGTCCAGGGGGTCAAAAGAATTGGCCTTAGGATGATGCCCATACACACAAAGGAAGGGAGAGATCCCTGTAGCAGAGTGAGCCGCATTGTTATAGGCAAACTCCGCCATGGACAGATGAGCAACCCAGTCAGTCTGACACTTGGAGACATAACACCTGAGGAACTGCTCCAAGGACTGGTTCACCCTTTCAGTCTGCCCATTAGACTGCGGATGGTAGCCTGACGACAAGCTGACAGAAATCTGGAGATCGGAACAAAATGCCCTCCAGAATTTGGCCACAAACTGGGATCCGCGGTCAGAGACCACATCAAGTGGCAACCCGTGGAGACGCACAACATGCAGCATAAATAATTCAGACAGGCGTCTAGCCGATGGTAGCCCAAACAGTGGAACGAAGTGCGCCATCTTCGAAAACCTGTCAACGACAACCCAGATGGCTGTCATCCCCGAGGATTTGGGCAAGTCCACCACAAAATCCATTGAAATGTGGGTCCATGGCTTAAATGGAATAGAGAGTGGATGTAATGGGCCAACAGGAACCCCTCTAGGAGTCTTATTTCGGGCACAGATGTCACATGCCCGAACCCACTGATCCACATCCTTAGCCACCGAGGGCCACCACACCGCCCTAGATAGCAACTCCCGAGTTCTGGCAATACCCGGGTGACCTGCCGACTTCTTGGCATGGAATTCCAGGAACACTCGCTGTCTTAACCTAGGAGGCACAAACAAAAGACCTACCGGAAGGTCTGGAGGAGCCTGCTCCTGTGCTCTAAGGACTAATGACAAGAGGTCCTGGGTAATGCCCACTTTAATACATGATGGCTCCTCGGTGGTCTCCTGGATTGGAGCAAAACTCAGCGAGAGCGCATCAGCCTTGATGTTTTTTGACCCAGGGCGATATGTTATCAAAAAATTAAAGCGAGCAAAAAACAAAGCCCATCATGCCTGCCTGGCATTGAAACGCTTCGCTGACTCTAAATATGCCAGATTCTTATGGTCGGTGAGAATTGAGACCACAAACTTAGCCCCCTCAAGCCAGTGTCTCCACTCCTTGAGTGCATCCTTAATAGCCAACAATTCCCGGTTACCCACGTCATAATTCATCTCGGCAGGCGAAAATTTACGGGAAAAGTAAGCACAGGGATGAAGGCGATTATCAGACACTCCCATCTGAGAGAGCACTGCCCCAATACCCATCTCAGAGGCATCCACCTCCACCACAAAAGGACGCTCTGGATCTGGGTGTCGCAGCACCTTGGCCGAGACAAATGCCCTTTTGAGATGGGCAAAAGCCGCTTTAGCCTCACAAGACCAGTGAGCAACATCCGCCCCTTTATTAGTGAGTGCCAGCAAGGGCGCCACTATAGACGAAAATCCAGCGATAAATCGTCTATAAAAATTCGCAAAGCCCAGGAAACGCTGAAGTGCCTTCAAACTAGTGGGCTGCACCCAATCCAGGACTGCCTGTACCTTGGAACCCTCCATTTGGAAACCTTCTGGGGAGATAATATATCCTAGAAATGCGATTTGCTGAACTTCAAATTCGCACTTCTCCAGCTTCGCCCCAAGCCGGTGGTCTCTGAGTTTCTGGAGGACTAAGCGTACATGCTTCCGATGTTCCTCCAGGGAATGGGAGAAGATTAGGATGTCATCTAAGTATACAACTAAAAATCTATCCAAATATTCCCTGAGCACATCATTCATGAAATCCTGGAAGACTGCCGGGGCATTACAGAGCCCAAAAGGCATCACCAAATATTCATAATGCCCTGAGTGGGTATTAAAGGCAGTCTTCCATTCATCCCCCTCTCTTATTCGGATTAGATTGTACGCCCCGCGTAGGTCAATCTTAGAAAAAATGGTGGCAGTACGAAGCTGGTCAAACAAGACCGAAATGAGAGGCAGTGGATATGAGTTTTTAATCGTGATACGGTTCAATTCCCTGAAGTCAATGCAGGGTCGCAACGAACCGTCCTTTTTACCCACGAAGAAGAACCCCGACCCAACTGGAGACTGTGAAGGTCTGATAAATCCCTTAGCCAAGTTCTCCTGAATGTACTCTGCCATAGCCTTAGTCTCAGGACGTGACAGGGAGTACAACCTGCTCTTGGGAAGCTTAGAATTCGGCAACAAATCAATGGCACAGTCATAGGGGTGATGGGGAGGTAGTACCTCTGCAACTTTTTTGGAGAACACGTCCGCAAAATCTGCATAACACCCTGGCAATCCTGGCAAACTTAGCTGCGAGAGCCTGACTGGAAGGCTCAAGCAACTCCTGAAACAATCAGTACCCCAACTAAGAATCTCCCCAGAGACCCAGTCAAATTGAGGATTGTGGGCCCTTAACCAGGGTAACCCCAACACCAATGGGGCAAAAGTACAGACAGTCACATAAAAGGACAATTTTTCAGAGTGTGTGGCTCCAATAAACAAAGAAATCTGGCTAGTGCAAGAGGTAATTTTACCTTGGGATAATGGTTCCCCGTTTAACCCACAAATCTCAATTTCCAATGCCAAGGGTACTAAGTGTTTCAGGGCGAATTGGCGGTCCATAAAAACCCAGTCGGCCCCACTGTCCACAAAGGCCTCCGTCTTGACAGTTTGACCGAGGATCTTCAAGGTCACCGGAATGATAAAAGTATTTTTGGGAAATTCTGACTTCTGGCCTGACAGGATATTTCCCATCACCCTCAGGCCCTGAAGTTTTCCGGCTTTTCTGGGCATGATACTACCACATGACCTTTATTCCCACAGTACAAACACAACCCCTGCTGTCTCCTCCGCGTCTTCTCACGTGAGGAGAGGCGGGTAGCCCCAATCTGCATAGGCTCCTCTGAAAATTCCTCAGAGTCTGAGGTTCCCTTGGCAAAGAAGGAAACCTCGGTCTCCCTTTCAAGCCTACGCTCTCTCAGCCGTCTATCCACCCGGATGGATAACTGCATGAGCTGATCCAAGCTATCAGGCAAGGGATATTGTACCAGTTGGTCTTTTATCTGGTTAGAAAGACCTCTTCGGTACTGGTGTCTCAGGGCTGGGTCATTCCACTGGGTATCATGGGCCAACCTCCGAAACTCCATACAGTAAACCTCAACTGGCCTTCGCCCTTGCTTAAGGATCGAAATCTGAGCCTCGGCTGAGGCCGTCTTGTCAGGGTCATCATACAACATGCCCATGTAAAAAAAAGCATCAACACTTTTAAGCGACGGACAGTCAGGCTGCAACCCATATGCCCAGACCTGTGGGTCTCCTTGTAGCAAGGAAATCACTATGCCCACCCGCTGAATCTCGACCCAGAAGACTGAGGCCTAAGCCGGAAATATAGCTTGCAGCTCTCCTTGAAACAAAAGAACTGCGAGCGATCTCCAGAAAAACGATCCGGGAGATTTACTTTCGGCTCCTTAACCCCTGAAGGTGCTGCTGCTGCGGGAGCTCCGCCAGCGGCCTGGGAGGTGTGCATTTTAATGGACAAATCATTAAATTGTCGAGTCAGGACCTGCACCTGATCGACCACCTGTTGCAACGTATTTTGAGGGGTATGCTCCATATTCCCACAAAATTTCAACAGGAGTATTAGGCTGCTGAATATGTTATGCACACCAGTGCCTGCAGGAATGTACTGGTGTCTGAACTGTTATGCACACCAGTGCCTGCAGGAATGTACTGGTGTCTGAACTGTTATGCACACCAGTGCCTGCAGGAATGTACCGGTGTCTGAACGGATAGGGATGCAAAACAAATGAACTCACAGACAGACTGGGGAATATGACATTACGTACACAGAAGGTGATAGGGTAACAAAATAAACACAAAGTGAACAGAGAAGCCCAGAGGCTAAGAAACTGGGTGTCTCCCTAGTATTAGGAATGCTCAGATGGAAAAAGCAAGATGTTGTGTTTTAATACGTAGAGAACCCGAAATGCTGTTGCTAAGGGCAACAGCAAAACCCTAAAGGGTTACCAACGGGTGTGGCAGTAAACTCCTTGGTCAGAGATGGAATGATAGACACAAGGAGAGTCTCCACAATCCTAATCCTCATTTGCAGTGCACAGGTTCATCTTACTGCCACTAAACTGACACCTGAACACCTTGCACAGTGAGAAAGGATTTAGGCAGGCAAGTCTGAGAATACAGCCGCAAACTTGCTAAGTTCACAGAGTAGCAAAAGAACCCCAGCAAGTTAAACGACTGACTCCAGTCTTACTGCTAGGTCTGGATTGGCAGAGTGTAGTACCAAATCCCCAGGCCTATTTGCAGTAAGCAACAACAAATACAAAGCTACACAGTACTGGCTAACTTACAGGAACTAACTAACCAACAAAGATTCAGCAGCATCTGCTTAACCTGAGAAGAGGATTTATAAAGCAGGTGCTGTCCACGCCCCACTCAGACCTCACAGACTGTGAGCACAAAAACCAGCACCGGATCCCCTGCCGTGCACAGAGCCTGTAACCACTGCACAGCAAAAGACCCGAACCGGAGTATCAGCTGCGCTCAGGTTACTCCGCTAGCACTTGTCTCCCGGTTGCCATGACAACGTGGCAGCACAGGGCAGGAGACCCTAACACATACATATAAGTTTCTCATTTTTGGGTGGAACCACAGGAAATAGAGTTCTCGTGAGGTACATACGTGAGAGTGACAGCACGGTGGCTTGGGAGGCATCCCTTGTTAAACATATTAAAATAAGAGCATTAGAGTATAGCAGACCAGGAGGTCTACTGTAGCACAGACCAGGAGGTCACGGACCAGGAGGTCTAGGTACAGCAGACTAGGAAGTCCGCTATAGATAGAGTCAAGAAGCACAACACCAGGAAGGGTTGGTGCGGTACCCATATAGGCCATTAAGCTCCGGCTGAAGAAATTTGCAGCCACAATTTTCGATTCCACTGGTCGTTCCGCACATAAGATTAGTTGCTTGTGTGCAGTACGATTGTACCGCATGTAATTGTGTGCATTAGTTTGTAACTTGACCCAGTACCATTTGCATACGCTAGAGGGGTCATAAACGCTATTTGTACATTCTAACGTGATTTGTGTAATTTTTTTTATTTTAAGGGAGGTTCGCTGGTCACTCGGGAACTATCCAACAACCAATAGTTACTGGGAAGGGTTAAGTGCTCTTCGGATCACACCCACATGTTCCAGTAAATAGAGGTTCAGGTCGCAGGGGCCCTGGGTTGAGTACGCCAGCGCTAGGGCAGCGTGTAGGTGTATTGGTTGACGTGGGCGAGTGAGTGAAGGTACTCGGTAAACTTTCACCGTCGGCCTACCGGACATCTTGGTTTTTGTAAGGGTTCGCTGAAGACCCTGATTTGAAGGTCAGAGGTAGTGAAAGTAACACCTGCAAAGATGGGGGCCAGTTGTTCAGGTAGGGGGCGATCAACCCTGGTTCAGGTTGATTTAGTAAACCGACCAATAGGGTCGGCAAGGTATATCATGTGTGAGAAATACGGTTCACACGCAGAGGTTTTGTGCGATGAATGGGAAAGAATGAGAGTGCATGATGGGGAAAAGTTCCCACGAGTAGGCAGTTTTAGTCCCGAGGTGTTACAAAATCTAAGGAGAAGGATATTTCTCATTAAATCTGCAAAGAGACGGATCAAATATTATGATTGTTTACAGTTATGGCAACGGGAAAGTGAAATACAAGGAGAATTAGCTTATACAGCTGACTCTCACTTTGGTAAGAAAAATATGACAACAAGAGAGAAGGTGGTTACAGAGAGTGGCACACTGGTGTATGATAAAAATGCACTTAGCAACTATATTAATAATTATGGTAGTAGTAAATGTAACAATGATAAAAGTAAAACTGTTAAATGTACAACTGTTAACCTGTGCAAGTCGCACCCCATGTTAAACTTCCCTCAGGATTACATGCAAGAAAGTGAGCCCAGCACGATGTCGGCACCTTTTCCAGCAGCCATCACACAAGACATCCAGGTGGACGCGACCAAATCGGTAAAGGCAGTAATCAAACTCCCTAACGGAGGGTCAGGTGAGGTCGTGTCCACAGGTACGTACGGTGTTATATATCACGCACAAACAAATGTACCTCATATTGTAGAGCCAACACAAGATGATGTAGTTGAATTTAATCCTGTTGAGAGGTTTAAGCAAGAAGCAAAAAAAAGGGGGGACTATCGATAATGTCTCTCAGGGGCACACTTGATTCTGTATAGTAGAAAAATGGGATAGGATATGGTAATGTATGGGTAGGAAAAGATAAAACTTAACTTTTAATCACAGACGAAAGGGTACTAAAATTATTGCTGTACATCGGCAATATAGTTAAAACAAGTATTAAACAACAAAATATTGTTGACGATACAATTTGTAACTCACTTGTATAAAGAGGGTGACAGAAAGTTTATCTGTAAACCCACTGATTTGTAAGTGAGTATTAATGTTTGACGTTTTGTCAGAAGCGAAAATATAAATATTCCTATTATCTCTATGAGATTATGATGTTATATACATTTGTATATTCATATGAGAGATAATGGAAAACCGGCTAGTGTAAAATCCGGACTCCTGGAAAGTGGGTCAACTGCGGTAATAGAATACCAGGTTTTACTAGAATTAAATTTGCTGATCAGCAGAAGGTATATTCCTTGGTGCTACAGTACCCGGTATTCCCAGAGGGTCACCCTTTCTGGCACTGACCTGGCCCAATGCTGCTTGGCTTCCAAGATCAGACGAGATCGGGCATGTCCAGCATGGTATGACTGTAGAAAGTCAGGTAAGTGCCTATCTGCTGGGGGGATGGCTATTGCTTGAGATATTTGGGACAAATTGGTCCAACGGATGGCGTTTGTCAAAGGCCAGATATTTGCCCAAGAAGCAGCTTGAACGAAAAACACCACAATATTAATGAGTAAAATGGTGCGGTATGATTTCTTTTATGGGAAATCACCCACAAAGGAATAAAGGTAGGAACACATGCCAAATTTCCCACAAAGAAAATGTGGTATGGCAATAAACAAAATGATAAGTCCTAATTGATGGAATATATCTTTGTAATTGAAGGTACCGTAAAGATTCACCTTTACGTTAATTTCCAAAAACACATTGGATATATATCAGAAAATAATTATAAACATTGAGTATATCAACGCAATAATACAGCTTGAGTGGATGGTAAGAAAATATCAAAGTTGCAAATGTGTTCTAGAAATAATGCAGAAATAATATATGCTGAAACATAACATTTGACACAGGATCCAGCACATAAGCTGCCCAAGCTGCTATCTGTCTGCTGCAGGAAAAACAATTGTGTTACAATAATTGTCATAGAAAGATTGCTGAATATGTTGCGACAATGATGGCTCATATAGTAGCAACCTGAAAATTCACATAAATATTCGGCACATCATGAAAATTCACATAAATGTTCGGCACATGAACTGCATTGGCAGCAATCTATGGAAAGAATACAATTGTGTTTAAATACTCATCACACAGATGATTTGCTGAATAGATTGCAGAAATACCATTGGCTGACTCAAATAGCACCATAAAAAAGCACCATGAAAAACCACATAGACTCCAGCACACAAGCTGCATAAGCAGCTATCCGTCTATTGGGGAAATATACAGAAGTGTTTAAACAATTGTCACAATTTGTGAAGACAGAGTGTGAAAAAATAAATACCGGTAATAGTAATGCAAAAGTAAAGTTCACCTGCTGCAGGGATGTGTGTAATCTAAAAATTGCCTGACTGAGCTAATAGTTCTGACACTGGAAGAAATGGCTTTAAATGCACAAATAATAGGCTAATAAGCAGTTTCCCTGCACTGGGTGAATACCCAGTGTGTGTATACAATCACCGAGAGAAAAAGCGTCAGGCAACAAGCTGGTTGCTGTGGAAACAGTCCCGTCTGTGCAGCATGCACAGAATGGAGGAGACTTCTCCCTTGTACCGGCGCTGGGCACAAGGGGACTGAAACCAAACCAAAGGGGCTAATGCCAGCTGCAGCAGGCGTTGCTGTACTTGCTGTGTGTGAGCTGGAGGGGAGTCCGCCCGTTGGAGCTCCGTTACGGAGGTCCCGGAAGTCGGGTGCTGGACCGGAAGTGACGCGCGTTTCGCTGGGAGGAGCTTGTTCACATGATCGTCTGATCTGTGAGCCCTTCATGCGTGTCATTTAACTAGAGCTTTAGCCAATGCGCATGTTAGATGATTTGACAGACATAATCAGTAACCAATGATTGAGTGAAAATAGAGACCTAGGACTATAATGAGTAGGTATAGTGAAGAAAGAAACTGTTACATTACAAGGTGATACATTTAACTGTTGCATTGCAAGGTGATACTTATAACTAAGGTTGTTATATTACAATGTTAGGACAGATAAGTAATAATAATGGGAGATGTAAACAATGATGAGAAGTATAAACATATGAGAGCACCTGATTAATTGATTAGAAACTAATTTGTAAATTAATAAACCTGAATGAGATTCTAAAAAGAGTAAATTATAAACTAATACTTGTGCATGGGAGTAAAATACAGGAGTTATTTAATCCTGTCAGGGTGATCACAGTCTCAGATGGGAAGACTGGCGCTCAGGGAATCATTCCCGCCAGGGGCAGTGCAATGCCATGTCCCTGGTCCCGGACAGAATTAAGGACAATTATGTCTGAATTTCCTGATCCTAGGAAAGATCTAATTGCATGTCAAAGGTTTATTAAAGAACTAGGAAACTCCACAGAACCCACCAACAAAGATTGGCGGACAGTGCTGAGGGCATGTTTGCCCTCCAGTGTTGACCCTGTGAAATTTATTACTGATTGTCAATTAGACACAGAAGTACCTCAAACGGAGGAACACAATCAGGAATATATTAAGCAGATCAACCGACAGTTAGGAGTATATTTCCCTGCCGTTGTCAAGTGGAACGAAATTTTCTCCATAAGACAAAACGAAGGGGAAAGTACTTCTAATTATTTCCATCGGGCATTGCAGGACATGACTAGGTATACAGGGATAGAAAACATTGAAACAAATGCACAGCATAGAGAAGTAGTGGTTAAGGTATTAATGAATGGCTTAAAGGAAGTGTTGAGAGCAGGGGTACAGACCACCAACCCAAACTGGAGAAATATCTCGGTGGCTGCATTAAGAAAGTCCGCTGTTGGGCACAATCTGAACATAAGCAAACACCTGGAGTCACAAGGCAGTAAGCAAATGACAATTAGTAGACAATCCCTGACAACAAAGCCACACCAGCTTAAAACCCAAACCCCTGTGAGAAATTCAAAAGTGGTAGTTTGTTACCATTGTCACAAAGAGGGACATTTTGCAAGAGATTGTAGATCAAGAAGTAGACAAAAGTCATATCAACCCCCTAGACAACAACATAACCATGGTATCCAAGCACAGGGAAGCACAGGGAGGTAAGAAGCCTCAGATCCCTGTGGGTAAGTCAAAGGTGATAAGGTGTTATGATGGCCAGAAGGGAAGGGCATTATGCCAGCAACTGTAACAGCCCACATAAAGTCAGACCCCCTAGACTAGAACTTGAGCAGAGTCAGGATACACAAAATTGTAATCAGGTACCACGTACAATATGTAAAATTTTGAGCTACACCCATAAGATGCAGTCAGGAAAGGTGATCATTAGGACTGATAGTAAATCTGAGGTTACAGTTAATTGAAATTGGGAGGTCAGTTCCTTGAAGACACAGGAACGGCCGGGTAAATGTTGTAATTTATCTGTAAATGTTTCTTTTCCCCATCTCTGACGTTCATCGGCAGAACTCAAACATCACATAGCTACTTGGTCTTTGCAGAAGTCCACCTAACCCCAGTGTGACCTACCGACATCGGCGTGTCCTGGCCAGGCACAAAAGGGTGCAGTGTGGAAATACTGGTGGGGAGGGGACTGCGCAAAGATTCCAGTGGATGTGTTGGTGTGACAGCCTGATGTTGAACGGAAGATCTGACAATGTTTTTTTGTTTGTTGTTTAATGTAAAATGTGATGAATTGTTCTCTCTCTCGTTTTTTTTTTTTTCCTCTTCTCTCTCATGTTCTCATGCTTTAAAGATGGTATGTCACACATCAGTTAGACAAATGGTAATGCAAGATTTTTGCTCCTTACAGAAAGATCGCTGATTTGGAAGGAATATTGTATCACCGGAATGTTCGTTTGGAAGACTGAGAGACAGCACCGTTGAGATGACAACAGAGCAAGAGGAACAACAAGACTAGAGGACAAAAGCATCGTAACATTTTTCTTTCCCCTCAAAGTATTTTTTTTGTACCCCCATTACAAATTTCTCTTTCTCCTCCTGTAAGATGGACTTGCCCCAAGAGACTGTGATCCAGATTTTCCTGTTGACCATGATGTTGACCAGAGCAGTCTGTTTCGGTGAGAGTACCAGTGAGGTCGAGAAAGGATCCGGAATGGGTTTCTGATGACTGAGACGGAGGCGTAAATTTCCAATAGCAACACAATCACCGAGAAAAGGCGAGTACCGGAAAACGATCTAGCAGCCATGTTATTTATAGACATTGTGAAGGATTGTTAGCTGAAGAAAACTGCATCTGTAGGCATTGTGACAATATAGTTGAGGATGGGTGCATCAAGAAATGTCAGTCCAGTTTTAAAATCCACATGGACCGGCATCCATTGAGTGACTATCACTCATTAGTGGGTAAAGTGTTAAATCAGACAGACTGTTGGGTATGCTCTCAAGTACTTCAAGGTCATAGCAAATCAGGACTAGTACCATTCCCTTTAACTGTAGGAGAGGTACAGTACTTGAGCTAAGTGGTGGGAGGCCGGTGGACAAGAGGTTTAATATCTCTAGTCCTCCTAGTTTGAAGCTCCACCAGTATCATGTGGATAGGTCGTTAGTATGCTTTAACATTTCCAATCCCCGAAAGCCGGGAAATTGGGAAGTGTCATGGAGTTATCAAACCATGACATTTTCACACAGAGCCGACAGAATGCCCATAGACACAGAACTTATACGCCAGATAGCCGACCATGGAAGATTTTTCCGGTATAAGTACACTTTAGGAAGTAGGACCATGCGAGTTGGAGAAGTATCACCAGGATACTGTGCACATATCGTACAAACAGATACATGTACTAAACAGATGGGAGAATTAGGGTTAGGAGATTTCACATGGAAAATTTGTAACATGGTAATGTCATACTCCGTCCCATATGTTCTCCCCGATGATGCATATTTCATATGCGGGAGAAAGGCGTATAAGTGGCTTGCCCCAAACTCAGAAGGATTGTGTTATATTGGAAAAGTACTGCCTGAAGTAATGACTGTATCCCATAACAAAATGAAAGATATTCACCGGGGTGCCCAAGCTCCTTATACTGACACTCATTACGAGCACATCGTTAAACGACACCTGATAGAAAGAACAGAGTATCCGGCCTCTGACCTGATCCATGAATCCACCGGGATTCAAGTCCTACTCGCGTTAGATGTCACTCGTACCGCCAGAGGAGTGTTAAACTATAGATGTATATCTGCGCTTGCAAATTTATTAGACAATATCACCGAAATGTATGACGACACATTCAGGTATACTGGGAGAGAGTTACAAGCTTACAAAACAGAACTGGTTCAGCATAGGATGATTCTCAATTACCTCACAGCTGTGACAGGTGGGTATTGTGTTACCCTAGCAACTCAATATGGAATAAAGTGCTGCACGTATATCACAAACAGCACAGAGGACCCAGTCGAGGTCATAGACCAAAAGATGGATGACATTTTGCAATTGAAGTGGGAGTTCCGAAGGAGACATAATCTCACTCTCGCCGCTGTGGGCAATGAGATGACCGGTTGGGTGTCATGGTTGAACCCACGAAATTGGTTCTCGGGCTAAGGAGAATGGGCCCAAGGTAATATCATGGATGTAGGGAAATTTCTCTTGTGTATATTGGGAGTCGTCATATTTGTTGGCCTGATATTTAGATGCGTTCGGATTTTAACTAAGTGTAAAGGTAATACCAGAGTGATGAGTCTGAGGAG
The DNA here is from genome assembly GCF_028390025.1 of Pseudophryne corroboree. Taxonomy (NCBI): domain Eukaryota; kingdom Metazoa; phylum Chordata; class Amphibia; order Anura; family Myobatrachidae; genus Pseudophryne; species Pseudophryne corroboree. The sequence continues at coordinate 119,064,473 of NC_086455.1, read as the reverse complement.
CGAGGACACTATAATAACAACAACAAATTTGATTTATGACCCAACGATAGAGACAATGTTGTGATGAAAATGCGATTCCACGGTCCGTTTCTTTCACCAGTTTCTCCTTTGTTCTCCTCCAAGGTACAAAGACATCCGCTTGGAAGAAGAATTTGACAACCTCTTTTATACAGACCATTGATGAACTACGTCACTGACCCCCCCCCCCCCCCAATATCCCTAGTGACTTTAAAAAAAATTTCGATAGCCCAAATACCTTAGAGACTGTAATTTCATGGACACTGGAAAAGCTTTTGTCGCCAGTTATAGCAAAAGCATCGAGAGACATCAGACAACATGTACATCAAGACAAGACACAAGACAAGACCTCAATCGGCGAATACATACTAAACTCACATAGTTTATGACTGCATTTATGATAATTGCTTCTTATCTTCACCTCTACAACCTTCAGGTAATGACACACATAGTCGATAGGGAATATAGACACAGATATCAGCACTCACTTACCCCCCCATTCATGTATCATCAACTAAATGTGCTCCCCCAATTGTTGCAACCAAAAGCCGAAAAGAGCTCGGTAAAGTTTGACAGCCCATCCACAGACCCTTAATACGGGATAAGAAGGAATTCAAATGTATACTTCGCAATACCTCGAAGCTTGAATTAAAACACGTATGGCACGATGATACATGACCCCTCAAACATGGATTCATACACACATGCTTCTACTATCTCACTAGGTCATACCTTTTTCCCACCTTCTCCTCTCCTCCCTTTACCCAATCATAAAATGGTATTTACATGATGACATATATTTTTTTCTTTTTTGAACTGTTTTAGGAAGTGGCAGTTATTGATGACTGCCAAAGGGTGGACTGTCAAAGTCAGAAAAATATCATGCTACACGTTGCCATATATTCACCCCATGCGCTTGCCCGCTGCACATGCATATTCTCTCCCGTGCGTGCGCATATTTGCAGTTGCGTGACGGCGCCTCCTCGGCCATGTGCTCGAGCGCGTGGTATGTGCATTTACGGTAGATTTTGTGTGCGTTTAGCGGGCGACTCAATCGTTACATAGTAAATCCAAATAGTATGTTTTATAGATAATGTTCCCCTTAATAATAACTGTAAGTTTGTTTAATGTAACTGGTCAGTGAACAGAGGAATTCCTCTTTGCATGATACAAAGGGTCAGATAGGGTCTGAGCGGTGGTGTTTGGTATCTAACTAAAGAACATTTTATTAGGAACAATCCGGTGCTGGTTAGGTAAAGATTAATCGCTCCTGCGTATCGTTATGTCTATTAGTAGTTTCTGGACATTTACTATATTTGCGGTTCATTATCCATGCGGCAGGTATCTTGAGATTCCCTCCCACCTGAGCAGTTCCATATAGTCACAGCCCACCTGTTCAAACCAACCTATGACCTTTTGTTATAATGCGGGGAGATATTCCTGTGTCCAATGAACAATGAGATTATAGGTCCCTTTGTAGTATACTGTATGCAGTGTATATAAGAACAGCCAGCCTGGCCCAGCTCAATCTTCTCCCCACAACGGTTTTCATCATTGACTAACTCGGAGCTGGTACCAGGACTGCGCAGCGATCATCCCCCAGTGTGTAAGTTCTCTCTGTGACCATTCTAAATCTCTGACTGTATATTGCCATGTTCTCTCTCTCTCTCTCTCATTGTATGTTATTGTTTGCGATTGTGCCGCTATTGTGTATTTATGCGTAGTTATTCTGTTAGATATTGATGTTAGCCTGTAGTGTATGAAATGTTAACTGTTTTTCCCCTTTTAATATAACTAAAGCTTGTTAGTAAAGGTTTTGGAGCCTTAGCAAGGTATTGTGTGTTTATTACATTGCTGAGGGTAATCGGAGCGTCTCAATCGCTTAAGCAGCTTTTATATTAACAAGGTTAAGCAGCGTTATATCGCTACAGTATTTCAGTAGTAAGGTTTACAGTATAAGCTCAATCTTTCAGTGTGTTGCATACAAGGTTTACTGAGTGTCATCCCGCAAGTGTCTGCGCCGCTCGTGTTGCCCTCGTGGTCACAAGCGTCCGCTACGCTAGTAGCGTAGCATTACGGTAGTCGGCCGCCTATAGCGTGCTCGACACCAAACATTAAGCTGTGAGCGAGCGTGCCGCATGTGCGTCTCGATCACGGCTAAGCGTCTGTTACGCTAAGTGCGTACCCTTACGGTACCCCATACGCCAATTGCATACTGAGTCTCTTACCCACATATAGTGAATGTTATAAGGTAATAAATCAGCATTATCAGTAGGTATTGAGCTACTCTAAAACTGCACAAAAAAACGTTGCCGCCGCTGTGCGATCCTTTCGTTCGCACTTCTGCTAAGCTAAAATACACTCGCAGTGGGAGACGGCATAGCGTTTGCACGGCTTCTAAAAACTGCTAGCGGGCGATCAACTCAGAATAACCACCCATGTCAATCTTCCTGCGTTCTGCCGTGCGACTGAAAGCTTCGCTAGAACCTGTTCAAAATCACAAAGGACTTTGTACCCATACGTCGCGTGTGCGCATTGCGGTGCATGCGCATAAATGACGATTGTTAGCCTGATCGCTGCGCTACGAACAACGGCAGCTAGCGATCAACTCGGAATGACCCCCTATATTAATAGTAGCAGTGTCATCCACCGGTCCACTCCAATATATCATGTAAGTAAAGAGAATAGAGTATTTCTAGTATTGTGTTTATTCCAATACATATAAACAAGCACATATAAAAATATATACACAGAGCTGTGTGATGAAGGTGGATTGTACCATCCCCGATGTAGAGGCTGCGCACTGAGTCTGAGACTGTCCCGGGTTGTCTCAGAAGATTGATCCAGCAGCAGCCTCAACCCTCAGGGCTGGCACTCGTCTCATCGTATTATCCAACACGCTCCCACTCCAACATCAACGCGTTTCAGAGGGTCTCCTCATTCATCAAGATGCATTGCAGTGTGTCAGAGTTATTCTTAAAATGGGATACAGTTATGTGACCGACGGTCACATTACCGACCCCTTGATCGGCAGTCATGCAATCCCAACCCCTTAAAATACCCTCCTCCATTATTTGATTCGCTGGATCCATATGAAGTGCTTGACAACAGGTGTGATCTATTTTCATTCAAGCACTTTCAATCAGTATTTCCACACAGGGTAATCTAACATGCTGCCAAACTCCTTGAGCAAATTGTCTACAACTGCCTCACTGTCTTTCTTTTTTCCCACTCACTGCTTGACCCTTTCCAGTCTGGTTTCCATCCTCTGCACTCCACTGAAACTGCCTTCATGAAAGTATGCAATGACTTCCACACCTATTGTCAAATACTCAATATGGAACCAGCGAATCAGATACTAGAGGAGGCTATTTTAAGAACAACCCTGACACATTGCAATGCATCTTGAGAAAGAAGGAGAACCTCTGAAACGCATTGATGTTGGAGTGGGAGCATGCTGGATAATACGTGGAGGACAGTGCCAGCCCTTAAGCCTGAGGCTGCTGCCGGATCAATCTTCTGACAATTCGGGATGGTCTCAGGTGTAAATTTACTAAGGTGGGAGTTTTTTGTTTTTTTTTAGAACTGGTGATGTTTGCCATAGCAACCAATCAGATTGTATCTATTATCTTCTAAAAGCAGCTAGATAAATGTTAAGTAGAATCTTATTGGTTGCTATGAGCAACATCATCAGTTCTAAAAAACTCCCACCCACCTTAGTAAATGTACCCCTCAAACTCAGTGTGCAGCCTCTACATCGGGAGGGTACGATCCACCTTTATCACACCGCTCTGGTTTCTATACTTTTATATGTGTTTGTTTATATGTATTGGAATAAACACAATACAAGAGATACTCTATTCTCTTTACTTACATGATGTATTGGAGTGGACCGGTGGATGACACTGCTACCATTAATACCCAGAGAAAGGGATTCTTGGGTTATCAGCTATTGAAATGATGTCCTAAAGAAACCTTTTAGCGACTGTGTTAAGTGGTTTTAAAGTAAGAGTGTCTTTTCATGAGGACAAGTGCCTTGACGGGACAAACATTTTTTATTGGGACTGGAATGTGTATGACATAACAGGTTTTATATACTGTAATATGCGCATCGGCTGAATAGATTGCTGAAATCTAATATTTAACATTAAGGATCCAGCGATGCAGCTCACTGTTGTTTTCTCTGTGTTGGGTAGTAACTAGTGCAGGTGTACACCTTAAGGGGGTCATTCCAACCTGATCGCTCGCTGCAGTTTCTCGCAGCGCAGCGATCGGGTCAGAACTGCGCATGTGCCAGCGCCGCAGTGCGCCGGCGCATGCCAGCGTATGCCAGCCCTCGTTGCCTAGAGATTGCCTTTGAGGCATAGGCGGTCGCTGGGCAGGAGGGGGCTGGATGGCGGCGTCAAGCCGCCGTTTAGGAGGCGCGGTCCAGCCAACGCAGGCGAGGCCGGACCTTTGGGGGGCGGGCCGCGGCAGCTGCGTGACGTTACACACAGCCGCTATGGCCCGGGAGCGATGAGTAGCTCCCGGCCTGCATGCTAAAGCTGCGCTGGTCGGGAGCTACTCTTGAAGTGCAAAGGCATCGCCGCTGTGCGATGTCTTTGCACTTCTGCGGGGGGGGGGCTACACTGACATGCGGGGCGGACTAGCCCTGTGCTGGGCGTCCCCCCGCATGTCAGTGTGAATGATCGTAGCTGTGCTAAATTCAGCACAGCTACGATCAACTCTGAATGACCCCCTAAGTGAGACAAGCTGCAGACTCCAAAACTGCAGAAACGGGGATACATTTGTTTTATCCTATGCTCCCTGTTTGACTCACTCCTTTCTCCTATTCTGTCTCTTTCCTGCCTAGAACAAGCTACTTCACTATACAATGCATCCCTTACCTCTGTTCTTGACTCTGTTGCCCCACCAACCTCTATTCACCCTCAACCCTGGCACACCAAATGCACCAGATATCTGAAAAAATGCTCATGTACCGCTGAGCGACAGTGGAGGAAATCACGCTCTAAGGCCGACTTCCTCCACTACAAATTTATGCTCTCATCCTACTTTGCTGCCCTTACCCTCGCTAAACAATCTTACTTCAAAAACCTCATCTCCTCCCAATCCTCTAACCCCCGGTGCCTCTTTGCCACTGTCAACTCACTCCTCTGCCCACCCCCGCCTCAACTCCCCTCTTCACTTTTTGCTCTTGACTTTGCCACCTACTTCACATCCAAAATTTACTCCATTCATCAGGACATAACATCCTACCAGAACCTGAGCAATCCCCCTCCGCCATTTCCCGATCCCCCCTCTCCACTCCTACCAACTCTGACATCTTTCTTCCCTGTATCTGGAGAGGAAGTCATGGTCCTCATCTGGTCCTCACCCCCCTCCACCTCCCCTCTTGACCCTATTCCCTCCCGCCTTCTCCACTTCCTCTCTTCTTCTGCCTGTTCCCATCTTGCCCATCTACTCAATCTCTCACTATCATCAGGCACTGTCACTTCTGCCTACAAACATGCACTTGTCTCCTCTACTCTTAAAAAAATCTACCATTGATCCAACCAATCTCTCCAACTGCCGACCCATCTCTCTCCTCCCTTTTGCTGCCAAACTCCTTGAGCAAATTGTCTACAACTGCCTCACTGTCTTTCTTTCTTCCCACTCACTGCTTGACCCTTTCCAGTCTGGTTTCCATCCTCTGCACTCCACTGAAACTGCCTTCATGAAAGTATGCAATGACTTCCTTGCTGCTAAATCCAGGTGCCACTACTCTCTGCTTATTCTCCTTGACCTCTCTGCTGCTTTTGACACTGTAGACCACCCTCTCCTCCTGCAAATCCTTTACTCCCTTGGTTTGCGTGATACTACTCTTTCCTGGCTGCCCTCCTACCTTCTCTGCCTCCTCTCATGACTCCACCTCCCCCCACTTCCTCTATCAGTAGGTGTCCCCAAAGGTTCTGTTCTTGGTCCTCTACTTTTCTCTCTCTACACATCCTCATTAGGTGAGCTCATTAGCTCTTTTGACTTACAATATCATCTCTATGCTGATGATACTCAAATCTACCTTTCCTCCCGTGACCTTTCCACTGCTCTACTCACTCGTATCTCCAACTGTCTCCCTGCTATCTCCTCCTGGATGTCCCAGCACTTTCTTAAAATTAACATGTCTAAGACTGAGCTGATCATCTTCCCTCCCTCCCACATAACATTACCTCCCACAATTTCATTATCCATTTATGGCACAACTATCTCCTCTAGCCCCCAAGTGCAATGTCTTGGAGTAATCCTTGACTACCCCCTTTCCTTCAAACCACATGTTCAGTACCTCTCACAAACATGCTGATTCCATCTCAAAAGTATCTCCAGGATCAGACCCTTTCTCACCCAGGATGCTACTAAGACCCTCATCCACTCACTGGTCATCTCCAGATTGGACTACTGCAATATCCTCCTATCTGGCCTCCCTCAAAATAGCCTCTCTCCACTCCAATCTATCCTCAATGCTGCTGCCCGTCTCATCTTCCTCACCAAACATACTACATCCACATCCCCTCTCTTGCAGGACTTACACTGGCTACCCTTCCCATTCAGAATCCAATTCAAGCTTCACACACTCACCTACAAAGCCCTCACCCACTCCTCTCCCTCTTACATCTCTAACCTTATCTCTCTTTACATTCCCACCCGTCCCCTTTGCTCTGCTAATGCACGCTGTATCTCCTGCCAACTGATTACCTCCTCCCACTCCTACCTACAAGATTTTGCATATGCTGCTCCCTATCTCTGGAATTCTCTACCTCTCCCCATCCGACTTGCCACCTCTCTACAAAACTTCAAACGGGCTCTCAAGACCCACTTCTTCACCAAACCCAGCCAACTCTCCTCCTAACCCTCTTGTCCATGCTCACTGTCTACTCCTTCTGTGTCACCCCAGTCTGTTAGCCCTTCACCTTTTAGATTGTAAGCTCGCAAGAGCAGGGACTTCTTTCCTCATGTGCCTTTCCTTTTCTTACTTACACTATCTTATACTTCATACGCCCTTTAATGGCACCTAAACCCTGGTTTTCTATACCTGTCCTATATTGTCTTGAACTGTAAGTGCTGTTTTTCTTGTTTGCTCATTTAATTATGTACTGTGTAATGAGCGCTGCGGATCCCTTGTGGTGCCATATAAATAAAGGATAATAATAATAATAATAATTTATATATTAATCCTTTGCTTTTTGTTTTGTTCCTTCTGAATTAATAAATGTTGCATCAACTTGCCGAGGACTTATTATTATTATCCTTTATTTATACAGATGGGTCCCCGCTCATCTTGACTTCTCTGCTGCGCCTAGGCACACCATGGTTTATTAACATAAGCCCTTCATCTATTGTTCTCAGTTGCAATACAATACTGAGAAAAATACATCAGAGGATTAAGTCATTACAAGATAAAGGTGGACCCATCTGTACTTCTCTCCTATTCTGCTCCATCTCCACCACAAGGTCTCCCTGCCTCATAATTCTGCATCTGATTATCTTCCCCATTCTGCCCAGTCTACCTGATTACATCAATCTCCTATTCTGGCCTGTGTCACTTGTGAGTTCTCCCTGTATTTGTCCCATCCTGCTCCCCCTTACCAATGACCTCTTTCCCTGTGTCCTCATTTCCTAACTACTTCTCACTCTTTTCACTCCTTTTGTTCCTTTTGACTATGGGGGTTATTCAGAGTTGTTAGCAACAAAAAAGTTAGCAATTGGGCAGAACTGTGTTGCACTGCAGAAGGGGCAGATGTAACATGTGCAGAGAGAGTTAGATTTGGGTGGGGTGTGTTAAAACTGAAATCTGAATTGCAGTGTAAAAATAAAGCATACAGTATTTATCCTGCACAGAAACCATATAACCCACCCAAATCTAACTCTCTCTGCACATGCGACATCTGCCTCCCCTGCAGTGCAACATGGTTTTGCCCAATTGATAACTTTTTTGGTTTGCTAACAACTCTGAATAACTCCATATATCTGTCCCCTGCAGAGGCGTCAACGGGTGTGGTGACACCCAGTGCTCACTCAGTATTACTCCCCACACTCCTTAGGTGCGGTCATCCGAAAAAGGGGCACGGGTTAATAAAAGGGGGCGTGGCTTTGCGGGATCCCTGTTATGTTACTCCGGGGGGGTATCCAGCATCTCCAGAGATGCTGGCTGCCCCCGAAGACAAGGCTCTGGTAGTTCCGGCTCTTCATCTGTGACACGAGTCGAGTGCTGCAGAAGATTATCACACTGCAGTACCCGGCTCCTGTCACTGTAGAAGAGCCAGCACATTGGTCTCACCCCTTCCGAGGGGGACACCTGGGTGCAGGCCGCACCCCCCTCACCTGGGTTGTGATGCCCCTGTCTCCCTCACATTGTACGCTCTTCCTGACTACACCTGTACTAACCTCTCTTCGATGTGAGCTCTGGTCTGCCAGACGGTACCGTCTCCCTGACTACTTCGCTGTCGCCCATATTGCCCTCTCTTCCTGATGACCCCTTAGTTTGAGGAGAGGGGACAGGGCATGGAAGCTTGGGCCCAGGAATTAGCCAGCATGGAGAATAGGAGGCAAGGTAAAGGAGACAGGATGGAGCATAGGAGCCAGTTCAGGTGCTTAGGAATCAACATAGAGAACAGGAGGTGGGGTGAATCAGAAAAGACCAGCTGATGGCCTAGATAGGTGGCAACCCTTGGCTGCATGCTACTGTCATGGATATGGCTGCCAGCTGGTAGGTAGACAGAGAACACTGCCAAGCTGTTTTCCCTGTATTATTTCACAGAGAGGCTGGGGAGCAACCTCTGTATGCCTCCTGCTACCAGCCATGTACATGTAGAGGTGGCTGTAGGTGGTCCTGGATCTTAAAAATTGTACAGACCAGGGGCAGGTGGCACTTGCGCCCTGGCACAGTCTGTCCCTGCCTCCAGTCAGGGCTCACTACAGAGCCACCTCCACTGCTTTTGTTTTCATTAGCAGAGCACTGGCTACTTAGGAATTAAGCTGTGTACTTCATGATGGCAACCATCTCCCGTCATAGTTTGCCAACGCGTGGCCTTGTCGCAACTTCTGTGCTGCACCAAGAATGGCTATTTGGTGCGATTTGAGCAAAGGTATGAGAACACATCTGTAAGCGGCTTGTGAATGACTACATATTCTCCTGTAGGATGTTGGGTAATATCATTAATGATGAACTCTAGGTTTCAGAGTAAACAATTGCAGCTACAATACACCAGGCTGATATTAACTAATAAATCTAATTTGTACATTTGTACTGTACATACGTACATTAAGACCAAGGCTAAGCACAGGGAGTACAATGATTAAATATTATACACCTTCTTAAACATCATAATGATAATAATCAAACAAGTACTAGTAGTACATGTACAGATGGAAACCTTACATAACACACACTCAAGGCCGCCAAAGGTCAGGTTGACTTCAATCACAGCCTACTCTGCACGTAACATAATATGACCCTGGAAGATTTAATAGCTACATAATTAAATGTGACAGGTGATAATTATGCACCAACACACCTGCTAATAACACTGAAGGTTACCATTAATTCTTAATATGATGCTAATTTAGACTCATCCAAAATGGCTGTAATGCATGCACAGTAAACATTACCATAGACTGCTATAAAATGGGTAAAGCACATGCGCCTTACATGACGGTAGCAGCACAAGCACAGTAAAATGATAATCACAGACCACTATAATATGGGCTCCACATAAAAATAGGCCCTTTGTCATAACAGCATGGTCATATCCAGCAGCCCAGCTGGGCACATGCCACATAACATAAGTATTAAAACTGGATTTCTCCCTTCTTGTTTCCCTTGGTCATAACCAGGGGCGACAGAACATTTTAGGTTGAGGGTGGGGCAAGATTTAATTCCACTTTGCTACCCCTGGTGGTGGAGCCACTGGGGAGGAGGAGGTACCACTGGAAGGCGGAGAAGGAGGCAGAGGCACCATGGAGAAGGAGGTTGGGAGTCCCAGGGATGGAGGCGCTACAATGGGGGAGGACTTTAATTGCTCAAAATAAACTATTAACACTTCTATTTTTGAAAGCATTCTTACTTTGCAGCATTGATTCCACACCTGCCTAAAAATATGCACCATACTGTATATATACTACTGACAGCATTAGTGACCTATATATACAGTACTACAGACAGCATCAGTGATCTACTGTGTATATACTACAGACAGCAATAGTGATCTATATATATATATATATACTACGGACAACTTTAGTGACCGCCATATACTATGGACAGCATTAGTGACCGCTATATACTACAGACAGCATAAGTGGGCACAATATACTATAGACAGCATAAGTGACCGCTATATACTACAGACCGTATTAGTGACCACCGTTTCAAGTTTAGAACATAGAACCCCATGGGTTAGCATAACTAGACTGCTTCAAAACATCATTAACCTTATTCAGAACATTAAAACATGTACCCTTGCGGGCCCACTTCACTTGCCATGCTTCGGGTTACTATTCCCAAATGATGCCCACATGGATAGAAATTCTAGCCCAGGGGGTCCCATGTTCTAAACTTGAGCCATGACCACCATATACTACAGAGTACAGACAGCATTAGTGTGTCAGCATTTTTGACACACACAGCTGAAAGCCCTAATTAGCCTTCTGTGAGACTAAAAGGCCAAAGACCTGAACTGGGCCTAAATGGATGGAGAGCCCACCCTCTCTTTTCACATCCAAACCCAGGACCCTAATCCGATTCTAACCAAAATCCAAAAGCAGAACCATTACAATAAACCTTGGGTTTTAATTAAAACACATGGGCAAATATACCTGTCTTCCGCCATTATTCCAATGACTTTGTCACAATATATATATATTTTGTGAGGAGATCAGTATAGAAGTGCACTCTCCTGGGGTATATGGGTACCTCCAAACACATAGCAGCTAGGAAAACAGCATACCAGTCCAGGGTTTTCGTGTAATCCAGCCGTGGCTAGTTTTTCTGCGCAGTACAAAAACAAAACATTACAAGTAGAGTTATGGTAGACTTACCTTTGTTAACTCTCTTTCTTCGAGGTCCATAGGGTCCACAGGGAGACCAGTGTAGGTGGTGGTAAAAAACCAGGCACCAAACAGTTAAAGCTTTAGGCATCCCAGGATGCTCTGGTCCTTCCCCTCTATACCCTGCATCCAGCTCAGGCTTCCTCAGATTTGTCAACAAGCCCAAGGCAGCTGCAGGAAAGGAGAGAAGAAAGATGTGGCACACACAAGAACACACTCTCAGGACAAGAGAAGGGTACCAGTGACCATGAAAGAAACCCATAAGAGCCAGGTGTATCAGGGTGGGTGCCCTGTGGACCCTATGGACCTCGAAGAAAGAGAGTTAACAAAGGTAATTCTGCCATAACGCACCTTTTCGTCTTCTGGTTCCATAGGGCTTCACAGGGAGAACAAAGAAGCTGTTCAAGGGAGGGGACGCCCCTGAGTGGATAGGAGAATCTAGCGTCCAAAAGAAGCATCCTGGGAGGTGAATGTATCAAAGGCATAGAAACTAAGAAAGGTGTGTGCCGCCTTGCACAGTTACATAGTTACTGTACATAGTTGTTGAGGTTGAAAAAAGACAAATGTCCATTGAATTCAACCTGTATTATAATTTTCTATTAATTAAATGTTGTATCCTTGGATATTTTTTTCAGCTAGGAATTTATCTAATCCATTTTTAAACTTATTGATTGAATCCACCATTAATACCTCTTCTGGCAGAGAATTCCAAATCCTTACTGCTCTTACTGTGAAGAACCCTTTTCTCCATTGTGTATGAATTTTTTTTCCTTCCTACCTCAGGGGGTGTACTATGTAGTGTTTTTTTTGATAAACAAATCATTTGATAAATCCTTATATTATCCCTTTATGTATTTATAAATATTAATAATTAATCAATCGGCTGTTTTCCAGTGTAAACAAATCTAACCTTTTAAGTCTTTTTTAAGTCTTTCTTCATAATTCAGTGCCTCTAACCCCTTAACCAGTTTGGTGGCTCACCTCTGAACCCTTTCGACTTCCAAGATATCTTTTTTATAGTGTGGTGCCCAGAACTGTACACAATATTCCAGGTGTGGCTGCAACAATTATTTATACAGTGGTAGGATTACACTCTCATCCCTTGTCTCCATTTCCTGTTTTATGCATGCTAACACCTTATTTGCTTTTGTTGCTGCATTTTGACATTGCGTACTGTCACTAAGTTTATTATCGATGAGCACCCCCAAATCTTTTTCAACTACCGTTATCCCTACATTTTCCCCATTTAGTTTATATGCTGTCCGATTGTTCTTAGTCCCAAAGTGCATAACTTTACATTTGTCTATATTGAACCTCATTCTCCATTTTTCCACCCAGACCTCAAGTCTAGATAAGTCATTCTGTAGAGACTTCACATCCTGGTCTGAATTAATTACTCTACATAATTTAGTATCGTCTGTGAAAATTGACACTGTCCTGTCTAGTCCCTCTCCTAGGTCATTAATGAATATGTTATGTTAAACAGCAATGGCCCGAGTACTGAACCCTGCGGTATTCCACTGAGCACTGAGGCCCATTCAGAGAACATCCCATTTATCCCCACTCACTGTTCACTATTGTACAGCCAATTACTCACCCAAGTACAAATAGTGTTTCCTACACCAAGCTCTCTTAATTTGAAAATTAGTCTCTTATGTGAGACTTTGTCAAAGGCCTTAGCGAAGTCCAAAAAGACCACATCCAGTGCTTTTCCCTGATCAATATTATCGCTCACTTTCTCGTAGAAGCTTATTAAGTTAGTTTAACATGACCTGTCCTTCACAAAACCATGCTGATTCCTAGAAACAACCTTGGAGGTATCCAAGTACTCTAGTATGCTATCCTTTAATATACCTTCTAGTATTTTCCCCAATATAGATGTCAAACTTACTGGTCTATAGTTACCGGGATGAGTTTTAATACCCTTTTTAAATATTGGGACTACCTCTGCTATAAGTCAGTCCTTCGGTATCATTCCTGATGTAATTGACTTGCTGAAAATCAAATATAGGGGTCTCGATATCTCTGTATTAAGTTCAATAAGAACCCTGAGGTGAAGTCCATTTGTCCCAGGGGATTTATTTATCCTAATTTTACTTAGTCTCTCATGGACTGCTTCCTCGTTTAGCCAAGTACCTAGCAATGCGTCACTATCATACTGTAGCTTATATTATGCTCTACTCTCGTCAAACTGTCCTCTCGTAAATACTGATCCAGCGACCTTGGTGCACGTCTTTTTTTCTTTGCATCATGTGCTGTTTGGGAGTATTTTTTGAAGTGCCATCCTGTCTGACACTGCAGTGCCACTCCTAGATGGGCCAGGTGTTTGTGTCGGCCACTTGGGTCGCTTAGCTTAGTCATCCAGCGACCTCGGTGCAAATTTTAGGACTAAAAATAATATTGTGAGGTTTGAGGTGTTCAGACTAGACTGGAAATGAGTGGAAATTATGGTTATTGAGGTTAATAATACTATGGGATTAAAATGACCCCCAAATTCTATGATTTAAGCTGTTTTTAAGGGGTTTTTGAAAAAAAAAAAACACCCGAATCCAAAACACACCCGAATCCGACAAAAAATTTTCAGGGAAGTTTTGCCAAAACGCGTCCGAATCCAAAACACGGCCGCGGAACCGAATCCAAAACCAAAACACAAAACCCGAAAAATTTCCGGTGCACATCACTGCTTATGACACAGAATATGTGTCATAAGTATCTTCTTTATATTATTTTAATCATTAATGACAGGGGAGGCACTGACTGCATGTCTCTGGTTTGCCCAGACCACCCGCCCACCAACTAACCTTGCATAACCCAGTCTTCCCATCTGTCACCTCAAATCTGATATTTTTTTACCTATTTACCCAGCAGGAGAAAAACGCACCTATACGTCAATGGTGAGAGAATGAAAAAAGAGAGCAAGAGATGAGTGGGAGCAGTGTCGGACTGGGGCATGGAGGGCCCACTGGGGGAATGCAGAGGTAAAGGCCCATGCTAAGGGGTGTGGCCTGCTGACACAGAGGCTTGGCTAACATGGTATAGGCCCCATGATAAATATATATAGTAAATACTGCTAGTGCATCCATGATAATGTACCAGATTAATAACTGCAATGCACTGTAGATAATATATATAATGTACAATTCAAGTGCACAGTTGGCACCTGATCCATAGATGAGGAGGTGGGCCCCCAGGCAGTAGGGCCCACCAGTGGTTTCCCCTGTACCCCTATGGTCCAGTCCAACCCTGAGTGGGAGTGAGGGGGGAGGGGGACAGCCATAACCACCATACCATTCATTTCTGACGCTAACAGGAATTACAACTGTATAAATGTAGCCATTCTCGTTGTGGCTACATCTTAAGGCGATTGCACCTTGTTAGGCGTGACCGCACCGCGTACGTCTGGACGTCTAAGACATGTGTGTGCTCCATTCACATGGATGGGGGCTGCAAATGCCGCAACTCGACATGGCTAGGCACAGGTGCGCATAGCTGCGTCGAGGGTGCACGTTTCACTCAGATATAGCCATGATCAGCATGGCTGCATCTACATATAGTATTGGATAAAAACAAAAGTAATGATTAAAGCACAATTTAATTCTCTTACATCTCTACATATTAATAAAAATGGATCAGCGTGCAACACTGGCACACTGGGATCAAAGCAAGCAGAGAGAGAGAGAGTAAAGGATTTAATTTGCAACTTTATAGGCTCACCAAACAACTCCAAGGAGATGTCATAGGTGCAGCCACACATAATGGATTTCATTAGGAACATTACAGCAGTGGCGTCACATGGCGGGTGCGGGGGGTGCGGCCCGCACCCGGGTGTGACGCCTGGAGGAGGATGACACCAAATGTCAGCTCCTCCGCACTGACAGGAACCAGGTGCTGCAGTGAGAAAGTCTCCTACAGCACCCGGCTCCTGTCACAGAAGAGGAGCCGACAGCGGACGGAGACTGGCTCTGGGGGAAGCCCAGCATCTCCGGAGATGCTGGGCACGCCCCCAGAGTGACGATTCTGGGATCCCCGTGAAGCCACGCCCCCTAAATACAAGGTCACCCCCCCTTTTTGCCGCAATCGCGGCAGGAGATCAGGGGCGCGCACCGGGTGTCACCACACCCGGTGACGCCTCTGCATTATAGGCCTATCTAGTCAAGGCCCTTCATATATCTCCAATGGCCCATTTGCAGCCGCTTGTGGATTTTAAGTAATGGCACTGTCCCAGTAGGTGTGAGATTTAGTTTTTTTCCAATACTATGCTATCCCCAAGGTCATAAGTCATATATTATAATAGTCATGCTAAACCAGGGCCGGCTCCAGGCATGTTCGAATAGAGCGGCCACGCAGGGCACCACCCTTAATGGGCGCCGTGCGCTAGCGCCGCCATATTCGAACCTGGAGCCGGCCCTGTGCAGCATTGGCCGTGAACTCTTGTGTGCACTATGCGCGCTGAGCAGTGCAGGTGTCTGTCATCAGACGCTGGCGCCGCGCAGTGCGCATAGCGCACACAAGCGCTTTGGAGGCCGCCCGGCCGCATGCCCGCACCCGGACCCTGACCCGGACCTGCACCCGCCCGCCCGCCTGCACCCGGACCTGCACCCGGGCAGCAGTACTCCTCCCAGCGCCGCAGGTATTTTTTTGGGGGGGCACATTTATGGATGGCACTGTGTGGGCATTTATCTGGCACTGTGGGGGCATTTATCTGGCACTGTGGAGGCATTTATCTGACACTGTGGGGTCACATCTGCACTGTGGGGGCATTTATCTGTCACTGTGGGGACATATATCTACACTGTGGGGGCATTTATCTGGCACTGTGGGGGCATATCTGCACTGTGGGGGCATATCTGCACTGTGGGGGCATTTATCTGGCACTGTGGGGGCATATCTGGCACTGTGTGGGCATATTTGGCACTGTGGGGGCATTTCTGGCACTGTGGGGGCATTTCTGTATCTGGCACTGTGGGGGCATTTCTGTATCTGGCACTGTGGGGGCATATCTGGCACTGTGGGGGCATTTATGTATCTGGCACTGTGGGGGCATTTATGTATCTGGCACTGTGGGGGCATTTATGGCACTGTGGGTCATTTCTGGCACTGTGGCGGCATTTCTGGCACTGTGGGGGCATATCTGGCACTGTGGAGGCATTTATGGCACTGTGGGGGCATTTATGGCACTGTGGGGGCATTTCTGTATCTGGCACTGTGGGGGCATTTCTGGCACTGTGGGGACATATCTGGCACTGTGGGGGCATTTATGTATCTGGCACTGCTGGGGGGCATGTCATGTGTAGCTGGCACGGCTGGGGAGCATATCATGTAGTGTTCCCGCTAGGCGTCTGTGGATAGGCAATGTGTCTCAGTGCTCTGCCTGACACAAAGTGTCTAACGTGCTCTGCCTGGGGCAAAGTGTCTAGGAGGTTCTACCTGGTGCAGTGTGTATTAACTGCACTACTGTGTGGTGTAATGCGAATTGCCACTATTATGTGGCCATGCACCTTCCCCACGAAGCAACGCCCCTAAATTTTTGCTTCGGCGCGCACTGTCCATGCTTTGCCATGTCGGTAGATGAGCAAATAGCATTACAGTATGTAAATCCTTTTGCCCTCCTACCTTAAAAATGTGCCCTCCCTGTGATCAGCACCCTGCCCTAAAAAGTGAACACTATCATGTGTAGCTGGCACTGCTGGGGGGCATATTGTGTGTAGCTGGCACTGCTGGGAGGCATGTCATGTGTAGCTGGCACTGCTGGGGAGCATATCATGTCTATCTGGAACTGCACATTATGTGTATCTGGCACTATACTGGAGACATTATGTGTAAGGAACACTACTGTGGCTGTTATGTGTAAGGCTGCTAATTGTGTGCGTAGAGGGGGTATGAAAATATATTTATTTATAGTCTAATAATATGAAGTTATGAGGACACGCCCACTTTTCCAGAGGCCATGCCCACTTTTCCTGGAGCGCGCCTTCGGCGCACGCATAGGGGTGGGGTGGGGTGGGGGCTTTTATATGTTCTCGCTCAGGGTACTAGTAGGCCTGGAGTCGGCCCTGTGCTAAACGTCTGCCGACGATTCAAAATAAGCTGCTCTTATATTTGTCCAGTCACTAACCTTCTACCAGTGTGCTATGCCGTGCCAGGCCTCTCTGAAAGCATATGCAAGAGACAACAACAGCAAAGCCCTGACATAGGCAGTTTCCATTATGACATCAGTATGACCTCACACACCCCACCAGGCCGGCTAAGACTGGTTATTTCTGGTTTGAGGCCCTTGTCTTTCAGACCCTCCAACATGACCCGCCCCACTAGGTACAAAATGCTCTGTTTCTGGACTTCCCTCTTAATTTATGATTGCCATCACCTGTGTTGAACTAGTTAAATGATAAGAAAGCTGTTTCTTCACAGGTGATGGCAATAATAAATTAAGAGGGAAGTCCTGAAACAGAGCATTTTGTACCTAGTGGGGCGGGTCATGCTGGAGGGTATGGTCTTTTACATGACTGACCTAAGGGAAATGTGATTTCACTTATTATTTAAAACTATTACATGAGAAAAATTTTATTACTGCCATTTGCCGGCAGTTTTGCTCACTTAGTGGCATCTAATATTGTGATGTATATTTTATATTGTACACATAGGGCCTGATTCAGGTTGGATCGCAATCGCAATAAGCAATCCAACGGTAAAAATTGCTAAGAGGATGCGGGATCCTGCGCAGTGACCGTCCTGCGCATGCACCTGCATTTTCTACGGCACCCCGCAGAAAATGCGATTGCTTCTGCCTGTCTATGATCTATGATGCAGAGACGGTCGCGAGGGGGGGGGGGGGGGAGGCAACGCTCCATTTCAAAGACGGGGACGAAGCATTGCGGGGACGAGACTTCAAAACAGGGGTGGCAACGGAGAAACAGGGGTGTAGTCGGGGCAGCTGCATGACATCACACGCAGCCGATGCTATCACAAAAATGGCTGCTGGTCTCCTGCGGGCGCCTAACATGTGGGGCGGACTAGCCCTGTGCTGGGCGTCCCCCCGCATGTCAGAGAATCTGTTCATAAATGTGCTAAATTTAGCACCTCTAGGATCAGGTCAGAATCACCCCCATGGAACAAAAAAAAGGCCCAAATTATGTGATTTTAGTTTTGTTTGTCAATTTTTGAAAACAAAAAAACAAAACCAGTCACGACAGTTTGGCAAAATCCAAATACAAAGCCGGATGACGAATCAGGGCCAATTCCAAATCCAGCAAAAATGGTCCTGTGCACATCTCTAGTAATATTCTAATATCACATTGAGTTTGCTAGCATTGTATGCCTAGGGATGTGCTGATATGAGACTTTTCCTTTAACTCCTGTTTGGGGAATTCAGAGTTTAATAAATTATTCCTGTAGTTTAGCTGGTCATTCAAAACTTTGGATCAGTGCTACCATATGGTCCCTACTGGTCTGCACATGTGCACTGATGTTGCTTGCTAACTGGTAGCTGCATTAGATTAGAGATGAGCGCCTGAAATTTTTCGGGTTTTGTGTTTTGGTTTTGGGTTCGGTTCCGCGGCCGTGTTTTGGGTTCGAACGCGTTTTGGCAAAACCTCACCGAATTTTTTTTGTCGGATTCGGGTGTGTTTTGGATTCGGGTGTTTTTTTCAAAAAACACTAAAAAACAGCTTAAATCATAGAATTTGGGGGTCATTTTGATCCCAAAGTATTATTAACCTCAAAAACCATAATTTACACTCATTTTCAGTCTATTCTGAATACCTCACACCTCACAATATTATTTTTAGTCCTAAAATTTGCACCGAGGTCGCTGTGTGAGTAAGATAAGCGACCCTAGTGGCCGACACAAACACCGGGCCCATCTAGGAGTGGCACTGCAGTGTCACGCAGGATGTCCCTTCCAAAAAACCCTCCCCAAACAGCACATGACGCAAAGAAAAAAAGAGGCGCAATGAGGTAGCTGTGTGAGTAAGATTAGCGACCCTAGTGGCCGACACAAACACCGGGCCCATCTAGGAGTGGCACTGCAGTGTCACGCAGGATGGCCCTTCCAAAAAACCCTCCCCAAACAGCACATGACGCAAAGAAAAAAGAGGCGCAATGAGGTAGCTGTGTGAGTAAGATTAGCGACCCTAGTGGCCGACACAAACACCGGGCCCATCTAGGAGTGGCACTGCAGTGTCACGCAGGATGTCCCTTCCAAAAAACCCTCCCCAAACAGCACATGACGCAAAGAAAAAAAGAGGCGCAATGAGGTAGCTGACTGTGTGAGTAAGATTAGCGACCCTAGTGGCCGACACAAACACCGGGCCCATCTAGGAGTGGCACTGCAGTGTCACGCAGGATGTCCCTTCCAAAAAACCCTCCCCAATCAGCACATGATGCAAAGAAAAAGAAAAGAAAAAAGAGGTGCAAGATGGAATTGTCCTTGGGCCCTCCCACCCACCCTTATGTTGTATAAACAAAACAGGACATGCACACTTTAACCAACCCATCATTTCAGTGACAGGGTCTGCCACACGACTGTGACTGATATGACGGGTTGGTTTGGACCCCCCCCCAAAAAAGAAGCAATTAATCTCTCCTTGCACAAACTGGCTCTACAGAGGCAAGATGTCCACCTCATCTTCACCCTCCGATATATCACCGTGTACATCCCCCTCCTCACAGATTATCAATTCGTCCCCACTGGAATCCACCATCTCAGCTCCCTGTGTACTTTGTGGAGGCAATTGCTGCTGGTCAATGTCTCCGCGGAGGAATTGATTATAATTCATTTTAATGAACATCATCTTCTCCACATTTTCTGGATGTAACCTCGTACGCCGATTGCTGACAAGGTGAGCGGCGGCACTAAACACTCTTTCGGAGTACACACTTGTGGGAGGGCAACTTAGGTAGAATAAAGCCAGTTTGTGCAAGGGCCTCCAAATTGCCTCTTTTTCCTGCCAGTATAAGTACGGACTGTGTGACGTGCCTACTTGGATGCGGTCACTCATATAATCCTCCCCCATTCTATCAATGTTGAGAGAATCATATGCAGTGACAGTAGACGACATGTCCGTAATCGTTGTCAGGTCCTTCAGTCCGGACCAGATGTCAGCATCAGCAGTCGCTCCAGACTGCCCTGCATCACCGCCAGCGGGTGGGCTCGGAATTCTGAGCCTTTTCCTCGCACCCCCAGTTGCGGGAGAATGTGAAGGAGGAGATGTTGACAGGTCGCGTTCCGCTTGACTTGACAATTTTGTCACCAGCAGGTCTTTGCACCCCAGCAGACTTGTGTCTGCCGGAAAGAGAGATCCAAGGTAGGCTTTAAATCTAGGATCGAGCACGGTGGCCAAAATGTAGTGCTCTGATTTCAACAGATTGACCACCCGTGAATCCTTGTTAAGCGAATTAAGGGCTACATCCACAAGTCCCACATGCCTAGCGGAATCGCTCCCTTTTAGCTCCTTCTTCAATGCCTCCAGCTTCTTCTGCAAAAGCCTGATGAGGGGAATGACCTGACTCAGGCTGGCAGTGTCTGAACTGACTTCACGTGTGGCAAGTTCAAAGGGCATCAGAACCTTGCACAACGTTGAAATCATTCTCCACTGCACTTGAGACAGGTGCATTCCACCTCCTATATCGTGCTCAATTGTATAGGCTTGAATGGCCTTTTGCTGCTCCTCCAACCTCTGAAGCATATAGAGGGTTGAATTCCACCTCGTTACCACTTCTTGCTTCAGATGATGGCAGGGCAGGTTCAGTAGTTTTTGGTGGTGCTCCAGTCTTCTGTACGTGGTGCCTGTACGCCGAAAGTGTCCCGCAATTTTTCTGGCCACCGACAGCATCTCTTGCACGCCCCTGTCGTTTTTTAAAAAATTCTGCACCACCAAATTCAAGGTATGTGCAAAACATGGGACGTGCTGGAATTTGCCCATATTTAATGCACACACAATATTGCTGGCGTTGTCCGATGCCACAAATCCACAGGAGAGTCCAATTGGGGTAAGCCATTCCGCGATGATCTTCCTCAGTTGCCGTAAGAGGTTTTCAGCTGTGTGCGTATTCTGGAAACCGGTGATACAAAGCGTAGCCTGCCTAGGAAAGAGTTGGCGTTTGCGAGATGCTGCTACTGGTGCCGCCGCTGCTGTTCTTGCGGCGGGAGTCCATACATCTACCCAGTGGGCTGTCACAGTCATATAGTCCTGACCCTGCCCTGCTCCACTTGTCCACATGTCCGTGGTTAAGTGGACATTGGGTACAGCTGCATTTTTTAGGACACTGGTGACTCTTTTTCTGAGGTCTGTGTACATTTTCGGTATCGCCTGCCTAGAGAAATGGAACCTAGATGGTATTTGGTACCGGGAACACAGTACCTCCAACAAGTCTCTAGTTGGCTCTGCAGTAATGATGGATACCGGAACCACGTTTCTCACCACCCAGGATGCCAAGGCCTCAGTTATCCGCTTTGCAGTAGGATGACTGCTGTGATATTTCATCTTCCTCGCAAAGGACTGTTGAACAGTCAATTGCTTACTGGAAGTAGTACAAGTGGGCTTACGACTTCCCCTCTGGGATGACCATCGACTCCCAGCGGCAACAACAGCAGCGCCAGCAGCAGTAGGCGTTACACGCAAGGATGCATCGGAGGAATCCCAGGCAGGAGAGGACTCGTCAGAATTGCCAGTGACATGGCCTGCAGGACTATTGGCATTCCTGGGGAAGGAGGAAATTGACACTGAGGGAGTTGGTGGGGTGGTTTGCGTGAGCTTGGTTACAAGAGGAAGGGATTTACTGGTCAGTGGACTGCTTCCGCTGTCACCCAAAGTTTTTGAACTTGTCACTGACTTATTATGAATGCGCTGCAGGTGACGTATAAGGGAGGATGTTCCGAGGTGGTTAACGTCCTTACCCCTACTTATTACAGCTTGACAAAGGGAACACACGGCTTGACACCTGTTGTCCGCATTTCTGGTGAAATACCTCCACACCGAAGAGCTGATTTTTTTGGTATTTTCACCTGGCATGTCAACGGCCATATTCCTCCCACGGACAACAGGTGTCTCCCCGGGTGCCTGACTTAAACAAACCACCTCACCATCAGAATCCTCCTGGTCAATTTCCTCCCCAGCGCCAGCAACACCCATATCCTCCTCATCCTGGTGTACTTCAACACTGACATCTTCAATCTGACTATCAGGAACTGGACTGCGGGTGCTCCTTCCAGCACTTGCAGGGGGCGTGCAAATGGTGGAAGGCGCATGCTCTTCACGTCCAGTGTTGGGAAGGTCAGGCATCGCAACCGACACAATTGGACTCTCCTTGTGGATTTGGGATTTCGAAGAATGCACAGTTCTTTGCTGTGCTGCTTTTGCCAGCTTGAGTCTTTTCATTTTTCTAGCGAGAGGCTGAGTGCTTCCATCCTCATGTGAAGCTGAACCACTAGCCATGAACATAGGCCAGGGCCTCAGCCGTTCCTTGCCACTCCGTGTGGTAAATGGCATATTGGCAAGTTTACGCTTATCCTCCGACAATTTTATTTTAGGTTTTGGAGTCCTTTTTTTTCTGATATTTGGTGTTTTGGATTTGACATGCTCTGTACTATGACATTGGGCATCGGCCTTGGCAGATGACGTTGCTGGCATTTCATCGTCTCGGCCATGACTAGTGGCAGCAGCTTCAGCACGAGGTGGAAGTGGATCTTGATCTTTCCCTAATTTTGGAACCTCAACATTTTTGTTCTCCATATTTTAATAGGCACAACTAAAAGGCACCTCAGGTAAACAATGGAGATGGATACTAGTATACAATTATGGACTGCCTGCCGACTGCAGACACAGAGGTAGCCACAGCCGTGAACTACCGTACTGTACTGTGTCTGCAGCTAATATAGACTGGTTGATAAAGAGAAGATGTCTATGTAACTATGTATGTATAAAGAAGACTGAAAAAAATCCACGGTTAGGTGGTATACAATTATGGACGGACTGCCTGCCGAGTGCAGACACAGAGGTAGCCACAGCCGTGAACTACCGTACTGTACTGTGTCTGCAGCTAATATAGACTGGTTGATAAAGAGAAGATGTTTATGTAACTATGTATGTATAAAGAAGAATGAAAAAAATCCACGGTTAGGTGGTATTACAATTATGGACGGACTGCCTGCCGAGTGCAGAGACACAGAGGTAGCCACAGCCGTGAACTACCGTACTGTGTCTGCTGCGACTGGATGATAAATGATATAAAAAATATATATATATCACTACTGCAGCCGGACAGGTATATATTATATATTATATAATGACGGACCTGCTGGACACTGTCTGTCAGCAGAATGAGTTTTATTTTTATAGAATAAAAAAAAAAAAAACACACAAGTGAAGTCACACGACGAGTGTTTAACTTTTTCAGGCAATCACAATATAAGTATACTACTAACTATACTGGTGGTCAGTGTGGTCAGGTCACTGGTCAGTCACACTGGCAGTGGCACTCCTGCAGCAAAAGTGTGCACTGTTTAATTTTAATATAATATGTACTCCTGGCTCCTGCTATAACCTATAACTGGCACTGCAGTAGTGCTCCCCAGTCTCCCCCACAATTATAAGCTGTGTGAGCTGAGCAGTCAGACAGATATATATAATATTATATATAGATAATAGATGATGCAGCACACTGGCCTGAGCCTGAGCAGTGCACACAGATATGGTATGCGACTGACTGAGTCACTGTGTGTATCGCTTTTTTCAGACAGAGAACGGATATATTAAATAAACTGCACTGTGTGTCTGGTGGTCACTCACTATATAATATATTATGTACTCCTGGCTCCTGCTATAACCTATAACTGGCACTGCAGTAGTGCTCCCCAGTCTCCCCCACAATTATAAGCTGTGTGAGCTGAGCAGTCAGACAGATATATATAATATTATATATAGATAATAGATGATGCAGCACACTGGCCTGAGCCTGAGCAGTGCACACAGATATGGTATGTGACTGACTGAGTCACTGTGTGTATCGCTTTTTTCAGGCAGAGAACGGATATATTAAATAAACTGCACTGTGTGTCTGGTGGTCACTCACTATATAATATATTATGTACTCCTGGCTCCTGCTATAACCTATAACTGGCACTGCAGTAGTGCTCCCCAGTCTCCCCCACAATTATAAGCTGTGTGAGCTGAGCAGTCAGACAGATATATATAATATTATATATAGATAATAGATGATGCAGCACACTGGCCTGAGCCTGAGCAGTGCACACAGATATGGTATGTGACTGACTGAGTCACTGTGTGTATCGCTTTTTTCAGGCAGAGAACGGATATATTAAATAAACTGCACTGTGTGTCTGGTGGTCACTCACTATATAATATATTATGTACTCCTGGCTCCTGCTATAACCTATAACTGGCACTGCAGTAGTGCTCCCCAGTCTCCCCCACAATTATAAGCTGTGTGAGCTGAGCAGTCAGACAGATATATATAATATTATATATAGATAATAGATGATGCAGCACACTGGCCTGAGCCTGAGCAGTGCACACAGATATGGTATGTGACTGACTGAGTCACTGTGTGTATCGCTTTTTTCAGGCAGAGAACGGATATATTAAATAAACTGCACTGTGTGTCTGGTGGTCACTCACTATATAATATATTATGTACTCCTGGCTCCTGCTATAACCTATAACTGGCACTGCAGTAGTGCTCCCCAGTCTCCCCCACAATTATAAGCTGTGTGAGCTGAGCAGTCAGACAGATATATATAATATTATATATAGATAATAGATGATGCAGCACACTGGCCTGAGCCTGAGCAGTGCACACAGATATGGTATGTGACTGACTGAGTCACTGGGGTATATTTACTAAGCTCCCGATTTTGACCGAGATGGCGTTTTTTCTTCAAAGTGTCATCTCGGTCATTTACTAAACACTAATCACAGCAGTGATGAGGTCATTCGTATTTTTTTGCTAGTCCAAGTTCAAAATTACGAATGAATACACCATCGGTCAAATTACGCCTGTTTAGATATGAATCTCGGTCATTTACTAACCATTCGTAATTGCATTTGCTGCCGCGAAAATGATTTCGCGGCCGCGAAAAATTACGATTCGCATTTTTTTCCTAAAAAAAAACGCGCCAGCCTTTGAAAACCGCGTTTTCATGTGAACTTAATTATCCATTACTCACACCTGTTTTTTTGGGCCTATAAAAGTGTTTCAGGCACATTCTGAACTACTCTCACTCTGAAATGGCGGCTGTAGTGTGTGGCAATGGTTTTTTGTTGGCTGTGGGATACGTTAGACTGCTCCATGAGGCTTCCAGGAATCAGGACCAGGTAAGTGAACATGGCCAACAGGTTGTCCAGGTACCGCGGAGGCTGCGCCAGCCTCGTTTTTTTAGAGGGCGTTTAAACTTAAATGCATTGTCCGATGATAGGGTCATACAGATGTTCCGCCTAAATAGAAACAACATTTTCCACCTGTATGACCTTGTCAAACTGGGCATAGACCCTGAGACAGCACGCTCTCGCTCTGTCTCAGGCCTACACAAACTCCTGGCTGTGTTACACTTTATGGCTACTGGGAGCTTCCAGGCTGTGGCAGGCGACGTCATTGGGATCTCACAGCCCACCTTTTCAAGATTTTTGATGCAGGTGAGTCTAAAAATACATATGCGGTTATGGCTAAGTGTTGCTTGTGTAAGTTGAAACACCACAGTATTGTAGAGAATACCTAACATGACACTCACCTTAGCTTATTTAATGTCCACTCAGGTTTTGGATGTGTTGGAGCCACACATTAAAGCCTCAATCTGCTTCCCTACTGAGGAGTCGGAGTGGAGTGCTGTCAGGGTAGCTTTCTATGAGCTTGCAGGCATGCCCAATGTGCTGGGGGCCATAGATTGCACACACGTTCAGCTGAGATCACCTAAGGGCCGCCAGTATATATATACTAATAGGCATATGGATCAATCAACTAATGTCCAGGTGGTCTGTGATGCAAATTTAAAAATTATGAGTGTTGTTGCAGGTTACCCTGGTGCCTGCCATGACTCCTTCATCCTCAGTCAGTCATCGCTCTTCGATAAATTTGAGGAGGGACAAATGCCTGATGGCTGGCTGTTGGGTATGTTGAAAATGTTATGTGTGTATGTCTTTTAACCACAGCCTAGATTTTGGAGGAGGTGATAGAATAATCTAACATATGTCCTAATGTTGACTATATATGTTTTTCAGGTGATGGGGGTTACGGCTGCTACTCTTGGCTCCTTACTCCATTGTCCCAACCTGATTCTCCTGCTGAACACAGTTATAATCATGCACATAAGGCTACGCGGAATGTGATAGAAAGATGTTTTGGGGTGCTGAAGTCACGTTTTCGGTGTCTGGATAAATCTGGTGGCCTTTTGTTGTATAGTCCCTCAAAGGTGACTCGGATTGTGTTCTGCTGCTGTTTTCTCCATAATCTGTGTTTAAGTCAACATCTGGCACATGGTGAGGGAGAAAGCAGTCAGCAAGCAGAGGAGTTAGATACATCTGGTGACAGTGTGAGTACAATTGTAGGGAGGCAGGTACGTCAAGAAGTGATCCTGCGATATTTTACAGGTAAGTTTTATTATGCAGTAATTATCCTTCACTAAACACTTTGCTCTACTTTCTATTGTGTGTTCTGTTACTTACTGTTTGTTGTTTATAGTGGTGTGTCCATTGTGCTTAGTTGATGCTAACAAAACATTTACAGTCATTACCCTTGAAAAACATAACTACATACATACAGACCAGCTTAAAAAATTTTGGAGACGGACACAGGAATGTTTTTTTTTAACAAATTTTTGTATTTATTTGCACAAAAAGATTGGTGTTATTTTTTTCGCTTGTGTGTGCTGGGTGCTGGCTCACTGGCACGTGCTCTTGAGGAACGCCGGACAGGGGAGGTTACTGGCGTTTGAACAGGGGTCGTGGTCCCCGAGCTGGAGGTAACTTGCTGAGCTCCCATCATAGCAATATTGCTGCTCAAATTATTTAAACTGGCAATCAGCTGAGTGTTTGTAGCAGTGTGGCTGGCTACAATCCTGGATAAGGCCTCATTCACCACTTGATTGTGTTGAATGATCTGAACGAGTGCCTGCTGATGTCGCTGTTGCTCATCTATAATGCGGGATAAATGTGCATTCATTTGGCTGTTTTCAGCCCTAATTTGCTCCATTGAGGTAGCCATTCTCCCTACTTGTACTATCAGTCTGCCCGAGTTGCGACTAATACGCGGTAGATGATGGGGCAGACTGGCAAGGTGTTGTGTATGTTGGGTCAGGGTGGCATTGCTTTGGGCCTGTTGGCTTGTCCAACTGGCCCAAAAATCGCCAGGAATTTGGCTTGGGGGCGGAGCTTGTGCCAGTTGGGGACTGATGGATGGTTGGGGTATATCCTGCAACTGTATTGGCATGCTTGGATCAACAGCTGTAAGTTGCAGTGTGAAGGATGGCTCTTGTTCTGGTCCCTGCTGGTCCTCGGCGGACATCAAGTTGTGCTCTGTATGGGGTAGGCAACATGCAATGTTGTAATTTTTTTTAATTTGGCCTGGCTAATGCAACACATTAATACATTCCTAATACTACATTTTTGCATTATTAGCACTTGTTTTTCTCAACGTTAACAATTTATAATTTTTATATTTTAAAAAACCAACACAGGCGCAAACATTGCCAAATTTGCATATTCCTCACTTAACTAACTTCCCTCCACACCATTACACTGTTAGATTCCCTCCCCTCACCACGATATAGACTACTTACCTGTATAGTCCAGAGGAGCGGAGCAAGTAAGCCATCTACATACTGGACAGGGGCGATGTGTGAACACTCTAATGGTTTTTTTATTTCGGTCCAACATTTAATTTTATTCATATTTTTTTAAAAATGTGAACGTGTGTGTGCTTAATGTATCCTCAAATCTGTTGTTTTCATACAAATAGGTTGTCTAGACCATCCACTAAGACCTTATCTAATTTTATTAAAGCACCTTGAGCAATTGAAGACGTTACATCACATTGATTGTTGAGGAAAACATGTAAACTCCAAACCAACTAACAACATCTTAAGTGTACTGTGTATATTATTGCTTATGTGTTTAATTTATGTTTTTACTCACCAGATAACTGAGGTGATCTGGCCTCATCACTCTGCGAACTCGACAATAGTGCCAGTGGTGGCTGGGGTGACACTGCCGAAAGTCTTCGCCTGGGTGGGGATGATGGAGGTGCGGAATCAGAGCCAAGACGCCGTGTCTTAGTTGGCCTCCTGGGTAAGTGGCCCAAGCCCTGTGATGGGCGCCTTACAGGAGGTCGGCTTCCAGAAGCAGAACCTAGGTGCAAAATTTAAACTTAATATTTTGTACTTCTATGTGTTTTCAGAATATGTGACTACAGTGAAGACTTACCTGCAATACCGGCATCATCCTGACTTGTGTGAGGCCTGTCTGGGCGGCTGGTCTGTGTGACTGTGGAAAAAGTGACCCCAACATTATTACCATGTTTTTGGAAAAATGACCCACTGAAAACCATTAATGTACTGTAAGCTAGAGATGAGCGCCTGAAATTTTTCGGGTTTTGTGTTTTGGTTTTGGGTTCGGTTCCGCGGCCGTGTTTTGGGTTCGAACGCGTTTTGGCAAAACCTCACCGAATTTTTTTTGTCGGATTCGGGTGTGTTTTGGATTCGGGTGTTTTTTTCCAAAAACACTAAAAAACAGCTTAAATCATAGAATTTGGGGGTCATTTTGATCCCAAAGTATTATTAACCTCAAAAACCATAATTTACACTCATTTTCAGTCTATTCTGAATACCTCACACCTCACAATATTATTTTTAGTCCTAAAATTTGCACCGAGGTCGCTGTGTGAGTAAGATAAGCGACCCTAGTGGCCGACACAAACACCGGGCCCATCTAGGAGTGGCACTGCAGTGTCACGCAGGATGTCCCTTCCAAAAAACCCTCCCCAAACAGCACATGACGCAAAGAAAAAAAGAGGCGCAATGAGGTAGCTGTGTGAGTAAGATTAGCGACCCTAGTGGCCGACACAAACACCGGGCCCATCTAGGAGTGGCACTGCAGTGTCACGCAGGATGGCCCTTCCAAAAAACCCTCCCCAAACAGCACATGACGCAAAGAAAAAAAGAGGCGCAATGAGGTAGCTGTGTGAGTAAGATTAGCGACCCTAGTGGCCGACACAAACACCGGGCCCATCTAGGAGTGGCACTGCAGTGTCACGCAGGATGGCCCTTCCAAAAAACCCTCCCCAAACAGCACATGACGCAAAGAAAAAAAGAGGCTTTTTACTGATATTTGGTGTTTTGGATTTGACATGCTCTGTACTATGACATTGGGCATCGGCCTTGGCAGACGACGTTGCTGGCATTTCATCGTCTCGGCCATGACTAGTGGCAGCAGCTTCAGCACGAGGTGGAAGTGGATCTTGATCTTTCCCTAATTTTGGAACCTCAACATTTTTGTTCTCCATATTTTAATAGGCACAACTAAAAGGCACCTCAGGTAAACAATGGAGATGGATGGATTGGATACTAGTATACAATTATGGACGGGCTGCCGAGTGCCGACACAGAGGTAGCCACAGCCGTGAACTACCGCACTGTACTGTGTCTGCTGCTAATATATAGACTGGTTGATAAAGAGATAGTATACTCGTAACTAGTATGTATGTATAAAGAAAGAAAAAAAAACCACGGTTAGGTGGTATATACAATTATGGACGGGCTGCCGAGTGCCGACACAGAGGTAGCCACAGCCGTGAACTACCGCACTGTACTGTGTCTGCTGCTAATATATAGACTGGTTGATAAAGAGATAGTATACTCGTAACTAGTATGTATGTATAAAGAAAGAAAAAAAAACCACGGTTAGGTGGTATATACAATTATGGACGGGCTGCCGAGTGCCGACACAGAGGTAGCCACAGCCGTGAACTACCGCACTGTACTGTGTCTGCTGCTAATATATAGACTGGTTGATAAAGAGATAGTATACTCGTAACTAGTATGTATGTATAAAGAAAGAAAAAAAAACCACGGTTAGGTGGTATATACAATTATGGACGGGCTGCCGAGTGCCGACACAGAGGTAGCCACAGCCGTGAACTACCGCACTGTACTGTGTCTGCTGCTAATATATAGACTGGTTGATAAAGAGATAGTATACTCGTAACTAGTATGTATGTATAAAGAAAGAAAAAAAAACCACGGTTAGGTCACTGGTATATACAATTATGGACGGGCTGCCGAGTGCCGACACAGAGGTAGCCACAGCCGTGAACTACCGCACTGTACTGTGTCTGCTGCTAATATAGACTGGTTGATAAAGAGATAGTATACTACTAATATTATATACTGGTGGTCAGGTCACTGGTCACTAGTCACACTGGCAGTGGCACTCCTGCAGCAAAAGTGTGCACTGTTTAATTTTAATATAATATTATGTACTCCTGGCTCCTGCTATAACCTATAACTGGCACTGCAGTAGTGCTCCCCAGTCTCCCCCACAATTATAAGCTGTGTGAGCTGAGCAGTCAGACAGATATATAATATATATAGATGATGCAGCACACTGGCCTGAGCCTGAGCAGTGCACACAGATATGGTATGTGACTGAGTCACTGTGTGCTGTGTATCGCTTTTTTCAGGCAGAGAACGGATTATAAATAAAAGTGGTGGTCACTGGTCACTATCAGCAAAACTCTGCACTGTACACTACTGAGTACTCCTAATGCTCCCCAAAATTAGTAAATCAAGTGTCTAAACGGAGAGGACGCCAGCCACGTCCTCTCCCTATCAATCTCAATGCACGTGTGAAAATGGCGGCGACGCGCGGCTCCTTATATAGAATCCGAGTCTCGCGATAGAATCCGAGCCTCGCGAGAATCCGACAGCGTCATGATGACGTTCGGGCGCGCTCGGGTTAACCGAGCAAGGCGGGAAGATCCGAGTCGCTCGGACCCGTGAAAAAAAACATGAAGTTCTGGCGGGTTCGGATTCAGAGAAACCGAACCCGCTCGGTTTTGTTTAAAACAAATTTTTAAGCTTAAGAGCTTCTACATTCATGATTTTGAGTTGAATATCAAAATGTACTTGATGTGGCACACAATAAATTTATTTAAAATAAGTTTTTGGTCTCAGATATTGCAGAGATTGAGTACTTGCAAATATTTTTAAAATGTAATGTTTTAAAAATTTCCCCGCTTTTCTGTTTTTTAAAAAAACAAAAACCTTTTGTGGATTTTAAACAAACACACATGTTCAAGCATTATCGCCAAAAATTGCAACAAAAAAAGAAAAAAAAACATTCAAAACACAAACACACCTTAAGGGAGCATAGGCATGCAATCTGTTTTGTGAGAAAAAAATCATCCTTTAAACTTTAAAAATGAAATTAACTAAATTTTACAGACATTTTAAAAACAATATTACAAAACAAACTTACCATCCTGCGTGGGTCGGTCCGAATCCCGGACATGAGTAGCAGACACCACTTCGCCAGGAATCAATGCCCGCACAGGCTCCTCCCAGTCCCGATAGCTTACACGTAAAGGTGGCCCACCTCCGGTTCTCCGTGCAGATTTGGACTCTTTGGCCATCTTGGCCTTGACACGCCGCTTAATATCATAGAAACGCTTGCGGCACGTGTCCTCTGTCCGCCTCACCACACCCTCACTATTCACAGCAAGTATGACTTGCCCCCACAGGGCAGACTTCCTGCGGGAGGACACCCTGGCAGCATCCTGACCAAACAATTGGCGATGGTGCTTCATCAGCTCACGCACCAACGCCATGTTTTCAGCATAGCTGAACTTTATATTCCTGCCAGTCTTGGTAGTGGTGCGTGGCTGCGGTGCCACAACACCATCACTATCACTGGAAAATCCAGCAACAGGCACCCCCTCCTCCTCCTCCTCACTAACCTCCTCCCTCTCACTACCCCCCTCCACCTCACTACCAGCCTCCACCTCACTACCAGCCTCCACCTCACTACCAGCCTCCACCTCACTAACCTCCGCCACCACACTGACCTCTGAGTCGGACATGACAAACAACATAAAACACACAAAAATGAAAACACAAAACACACTCCTCCACTACTCCTACTACACACCACACAGCCAACACACACGCTCACTCACTCACAAACAATGACAAAAGACTGAAAAAAAAAAACAAGGACAAAAAAGTTTACAAACTGGGAAAAAACAATACTACAAAGATCACAAGACTACTAACACACACAGTACAGCACTCAACAATCACCAAACTCCTCTCCAAATCCACCAAAAACTCCACCAAACTCACCAACTCCAAATACACCTTCCTCTCTCCTCTCCACTAGCTAAACCCACGAGGTGCGGAGTGTTTGGGGCGTTTTTATAGTAACATGCACAGACACTCCTCCTTCACGAATACAACCAATCACGGCCGCGTGACGTAAACGAAACTTAGGAGTAAAAACGCGGCCGCAAATTCCAAATCACTGCCGTAACAGACTTGTGACGCAGTCGTAAAAAAAACGCAACAACGCGGCCGCAAAATAGCAAACGCGGCCGCATTCAGCAGCAAAAAAGCACGAATGACATCGACATCGGAAGATACGGAAAATACGAATACGACTGCTTAGTAAATGAGTCGTAATCAATTCAAAAAGTTGCAGATTTACACTGTCGATGTCAGTCGTGATTGAACTTGAACATGATTCTGAAAAAT
The DNA here is from genome assembly GCF_028390025.1 of Pseudophryne corroboree. Taxonomy (NCBI): domain Eukaryota; kingdom Metazoa; phylum Chordata; class Amphibia; order Anura; family Myobatrachidae; genus Pseudophryne; species Pseudophryne corroboree. The sequence goes on along the minus strand of NC_086455.1, from coordinate 119,031,628 downwards.
ACGAATCTTAGTAAATATACCCCACTGTGTGTATCGCTTTTTTCAGGCAGAGAACGGATATATTAAATAAACTGCACTGTGTGTCTGGTGGTCACTCACTATATAATATATTATGTACTCCTGGCTCCTGCTATAACCTATAACTGGCACTGCAGTAGTGCTCCCCAGTCTCCCCCACAATTATAAGCTGTGTGAGCTGAGCAGTCAGACAGATATATATAATATTATATATAGATAATAGATGATGCAGCACACTGGCCTGAGCCTGAGCAGTGCACACAGATATGGTATGTGACTGACTGAGTCACTGTGTGTATCGCTTTTTTCAGGCAGAGAACGGATATATTAAATAAACTGCACTGTGTGTCTGGTGGTCACTCACTATATAATATATTATGTACTCCTGGCTCCTGCTATAACCTATAACTGGCACTGCAGTAGTGCTCCCCAGTCTCCCCCACAATTATAAGCTGTGTGAGCTGAGCAGTCAGACAGATATATATAATATTATATATAGATAATAGATGATGCAGCACACTGGCCTGAGCCTGAGCAGTGCACACAGATATGGTATGTGACTGACTGAGTCACTGTGTGTATCGCTTTTTTCAGGCAGAGAACGGATATATTAAATAAACTGCACTGTGTGTCTGGTGGTCACTCACTATATAATATATTATGTACTCCTGGCTCCTGCTATAACCTATAACTGGCACTGCAGTAGTGCTCCCCAGTCTCCCCCACAATTATAAGCTGTGTGAGCTGAGCAGTCAGACAGATATATATATAATATTATATATAGATAATAGATGATGCAGCACACTGGCCTGAGCCTGAGCAGTGCACACAGATATGGTATGTGACTGAGTCACTGTGTGCTGTGTATCGCTTTTTTCAGGCAGAGAACGGATTATAAAGTAAACTGCACTGTCCTCACTAGTAAACTCTCTCCACTCAGTCTCTACACTTCTACAGTAACAGTACTCCTCCTAGTCAGCTCCAGTAAATCTCTCTCAGTCTCTTATAATCTAAATGGAGAGGACGCCAGCCACGTCCTCTCCCTATCAATCTCAATGCACGTGTGAAAATGGCGGCGACGCGCGGCTCCTTATATAGAATCCGAGTCTCGCGATAGAATCCGAGCCTCGCGAGAATCCGACAGCGTCATGATGACGTTCGGGCGCGCTCGGGTTAACCGAGCAAGGCGGGAAGATCCGAGTCGCTCGGACCCGTGAAAAAAAACATGAAGTTCTGGCGGGTTCGGATTCAGAGAAACCGAACCCGCTCATCTCTACATTAGATGTTGTTGCATTTCACAGGAGGAGCTAGCTGCATATATCCAGTTTTGCGTTCCACATGGCACAGTTCGGGAGCACCAGTGCCACATTTTACACATGGTACCCTGAGGTTACCGGCAGAGAGGTACATCTCTGCCTGACCGATTACGTGACTTAAGTGTTGAACAGTGTAATGTTTTTTTGTTGCGCTCTGACCTTTGGGGCCATGTGTTAATATTGTTGCTACAGGATGTGATACCACTACCAGGCAGGCCCTGTGGTACAAATTAAACTACTGTACATGTAGTTTGCTGTCTTTTTGCACATTATTCTGTTGGTATAAACATACTTGCCTACACTCCCTCATTCTGCAGGAGACTCCCTGAAATAGAAGCAATCTCCCTAACTCCATGAATAGTCCAGCAATCTCACTGATTGCACCTTAACCCCTGATGGTGGGGTGGGGTGGGATAAGGTTGAGAATAGAATAACAGTCGGTAAGAGTAATTCTAGAAAGGCACTTGTAAATAATGGTAAGTTACCGTTAAAGCAAAAGGGCAAAGGAAATATTAACATAAAATGTATGCTTGCGAACGCAAGAAGCCTATCAGGTAAAATGGGGGAATTGGAATGGCATGTATCAAAAAATCAGTATGATATTATAGGTATTACGGAAACATGGTGGGACAACTCTCACGACTGGGTTACTAATTTGGAGGGATATTCACTTTTTAGGAGGGACAGGGCTACCAAAAGGGGAGGAGGGGTATGTCTCTATGTAAAACCATCTCCAAAACAAAACTTAATATATGTTATTTACGAGGGAACTGGTGATAATGTGGAACCACTATGGGTTGAGATCACTAGTGGGGGCACTGAAATAAAGAAACTAGTCATTGGCACGTGCTACAAGCAACCAGATATTAGCATACATGTCGAGGAATTACTCTCACAGCAAATTGAAAAAGCAGCGGGAATGGGGGACATCCTAGTGTTAGGGGATTTTTAACTATCCGGGTATAAACTGGAGTAACGATTCATGTGTAAAAATTAGGAGCAACAGGTTTCTAAACACATTAAAGGATCAATACTTGTCTCAATTAGTCGAGGACCCAACCAGAGGTAATAATATTCTGGACCAAGTTATTACCAATAATGTGGACATTATATCAGCCATTACAGTTGGGGAGACCTTGGGAAACAGTGATCCCTATATGATCACATTCAGCATCAGTTTCAAGAAACATAGCTATAAGGGATCAACCAAAATATTCAACTTTAGAAAAGCTATCTTCAATATGCTAAACGACATTGACTGGGAAGTTTTGTTTCATGGTAAAGACACATCGGAAATGTGGGAGGCTTTAAAATGCTTGCTTGATAGCAATATTCACAAATTCATACCCTTGGGCAGTAAACGCAGGAGTACTAGACTCAAATCAATGAGGCTTAATAAGGATGTCAAAAAAGCAATGGCTAAAAAGAGGTGTTCTTTTAAAAAGCATTTAAAACTAATGGAGGGGAGGAGTCATTCCAGTATTACAAGGAATGCAATAAAAGATGCAAAAAAGTAATAAGAGCAGCTACAATTGAAAACTAAAAACAAATCGCTATAGAGAGTAAAGCCAATCCCAAAGAGTTTTATAAATACATAAACATTAAAGGGTTAAAAAATGAGAACGTAGGCCCATTAAAAGATGAACTGTGAGCCTTGGAAATGATGACAAAATAAAGGCGGATATACTGAACAGCTTGTTTTCACCAGGGAGGATCAGACGGTGTTAGTAGTGCATAAGGACAGTGAAGGTAATGATTCTTGGCTAGATGCTTGTTTAAGTGAGGAAATAGTCCTGGAGAGACTAAGCAACATAAAGATTAATAAATCACCGGGACCAGATGGTTTTCATCCGAGGGTTATTATGGAGCTTAAGGCACAGCTTGCAAGACCCTTATACTTGATTTTCTATAGTTCCATTAAATCGGGTATGGTACCGATGGATTGGCGTATAGCTGAGGTAGTGCCATTATTTAAAAAGGGTTCTAAAAATCATCCTGGGAACTATAGACCAGTTAGTTTAACCTCTATAGTAGGTAAAATATTGGAAGGAATTTTGATGGATAGCATAGAGGATTATCTGCGGAATACTAAGTTTATTAGCAGGAGTCAGCATGGGTTTGTGAGGGACAGATCATGTCAAACTAACTTAATTAGCTTCTAAGACGAAGTGAGCGATAATCTTGACCAGGGAAAAGCAGTGGATGTGGTCTATTTAGATTTTGCAAAAGCCTTCAATACAATGCCTCACAAGAGACTGATCATCAAATTAAGGGAACTTGGCCTAGGATACACTGTTTGTACATGGATAGGTAATTGGCTGGATAACAGGGTACAACGAGTAGTGGTCAATTGGATGTTCTCCAGCTGGGCACCATTAGTTAGCGGTATACCACAAGGGTCCATATTTGGTCCGCAACTGTTCAATATATGTATTAATGACCTAGGAATAGGCCTGGAAAGCACAGTATCAAACTTTGCAGATGATACTAAACTGTGTAAGGTAATTCATTCGGAAATAGATGTGGAGTCTCTACAGAATGACTTATTTAAACTTGAATTCTGGGTGTCTAAATGGGGAATGAGGTTCAATATTGAAAAATGCAAAGCTATGCATTTTGGGATTAAAAACAAACTTGCATCCTATTCACTTAATGGGGAAAATATAGGGGTATCAGTAGTGGAAAAAGATTTGGGGGTCCTCATAGATACAGTAATACACTCAATAACAGTACACAGTGTCAAAATGCAGTGAAGTAGACAAGTAAAGTCCTTGCTTGCATAAAACGGGGTATTGAGACCAGGGACGAGGATGTGATCATGCCGCTGTACAAATCATTGGTACGTCCGCACCTGGAATATTGTGTTCAATTTTTGGCACCATATTATAAAAAAGATATTGCGGAACTCGAAAGAGTTCAAAGGCGTGCTACTAAACTGATTAAAGGGTTAGAGACACTGGAGTACGAGGAAAGGCTAACTAGGTTAAATATTTATACTCTGGAAAAGAGGCGTCTAAGAGGAGATATTATTAATATCTTCAAATATGTAAAGGGTCATTACAAGGAGTTAGCAGGGGACTTGTTTATTAATAGAACTCTGTATAGGATACGTTGACACTCACTGAGGTTAGAGTAGAGAAAATTCCATACAAAACGTAGGAAGGGGTTCTTCACGGTAAGGGCAATAAAGATTTGGAACTCCCTGCCGGAGAGGGTAATAATGGCGGACTCTGTAAATGCATTCACAATCAGATTGGACAGCTTTCTAGCTGAAAAAAGTATCCAAGGCTACAGCATTTAATATATTGGCATTAGTATCTGGGAGTTGTACGAAATATAGTTGACAATTGGTACGAAACCATTATTTCAACTGGTGCATTATAATGTGCACAGCTAAACACAGAATACAGGTTGAACCCGATAGGCATTTCTCCTCTTTTCAGCCTCAACAACTATGTTACTATGTTAACCCCATTGTGCAGCTGTTACATTCTTGAGGGGGAAATAAATCACAGATACATACATTCAAATGGGAACATCAGTGCCATTTCCCTGTATTGGTTATAAGTAGTGATGTGCACCGGAAATTTTTTGGGTTTTGGTTTTGGATTCGGTTCCGCGGCCGTGTTTTGGATTCGGACGCGTTTTGGCAAAACCTCCCCGAAAATTTTTTGTTGGATTCGGGTGTGTTTTGGATTCAGGTGTTTTTTTTCACAAATCCCTCAAAAACAGCTTAAATCATAGAATTTGGGGGTAATTTTGATCCTATAGTATTATTAACCTCAATAACCATAATTTCCACTAATTTCCAGTCTATTCTGAACACCTCACACCTCACAATATTATTTTTAGTCCAAAAATTTGCACCAAGGTCGCTGGATGACTAAGCTAAGCGGCCCAAGTGGCTGACACAAACACCTGGCCCATCTAGGAGTGGCACTGCAGTGTCAGACAGGATGGCACTTAAAAAAATGGCACCAAACAGCACATGATGCAAAGAAAAGAGAAAAAGAGGTGCATTGTGGTCGCTGGATGGCAGAGCTAAGCGACACAAACACCTCAATATCACAGGAATTATTTGTTCTAATCAATGGTATTATTGGTCCAAATCACTGGAAGAAAATGACAAAATCACAGGAATTATTCGTTCTAATCAATGGTATTGTTGGTCCAAATCACTGGAAGAAAATGACAAAATCACTGGAGTTATTTGACAAGATCACTGTAATTAATAATTATAAATCACTGATATTAATTGGTAAAATCTCGCTATCGCCTGCCTAGTGAAGAGGAATCTAGATGGGATAATGTACCGGGGACACAATAACTTCATCAATTGTCTAAATCCTAATGCACTAATGGCGGAAAACAGGCGCACGTCTAACAGCGCACTGATTATACTGAGAACTGATTATACTGATCATTGATGATACTATGGAGAACTGACACTGAGCAGCGAGAACAGCACTGGACTATTTTACTGTAGTATACTTGTCACCACAATGCAGCACTGACACTGAGCACAGATAGTAAGCACTGCTCAGGATACTAGAAGTGACACGGTGCAGCAAGATAACGCTATGGCCTACTGTACTGTACTACTATATATTGGTGGTCACCACAATGCAGCACTGTACTACTATATACTGGTCCCCACAATGCAGCACAGAGATTGAGCACTGATCCGGAGAATAGAACTGAATCTGACACGGAGCTGCAAGGTACAGCAATGGACAACTGTACTGTACTACTATATACTGGTGGTCACCACAATGCAGCACTGTACTACTATATACTGGTCCCCACAATGCAGCACACTGAGCACAGATATTGAGCTTTTCAGGCAGAGAACGTAGCCACGTCCTCTCCGCTTAATCGACAATGCACGAGTGAAAATGGCGGCGACACGCGACTCTTTATATGGAATCCGAATCTCGCGAGAATCCGACAGCGGGATGATGACGTTTTCCCCCGTTCGGGTATTGCGGGTTAGGTGGGAAGAACCGAGGCTGAACCACGTGAAGTTCGGGGGGGTACGGACCAGGGGGAATACGGATCCGGGGGGGGTACGGATCCGGGGGGGTACGGATCTCAACGAACCGAACCCGCTCATCTCTAGTTATAAGACACAGTGCTCCCTATGGCTACATGCATTTTAAATAAAGTTTCTCGTGGCCACTTACAGTATATGGAACCTCTTGTAAAGCACAATACACAAACAAATTCTGCAAAATATAAGCGTTTTTTCTTCAACAAGTAGATCTTACTAACTTTGGGGCTCATTTACATTTGGATGTAAGTCATTTTTATGACACGCCTCTCAGATGGAGCAGTACACGTCCGCAATGATAGTTGTTACTTTCACATCTCCCTGAAATGTTTTTTCAAAAGTAGGCAAGTATGCTTTAAGTCGGGTTCTGTTGTATAACCTGGGCAGAGTCAAGGTCTGCAGAAGCATGACCGGAACACCAACTGTCAGTGCAGTGCTATACGCTGGAAGTCCAACCGTACTAAATGAGTGTAATAATTCCACTCATACTGTATAGTCATTTTGGACATGTTGGTATTGGGTGACCGGTGGTTGGGAGACTGGCGGTCATCATACCGACGCCGGGATTCTGTTTGTCAGATGGCCAGCAGGGGGGGTTTCACCCAGCACAACAAAGACCCTTGCGGGCTCGCTGCGCTTGCCACAGGTTCTATCCCACTCTATGGGAATAGTCCCTGTTGCTCGGCATGCCAACTGGCGTGCTAGTCAGTGTTCAAGATGCCGGTGCTGGTATTGTGACCGCCGGTCACATAACCGCATCCCTTTTGGACTTGAGGAGCTTGCACACTGCAAGCGTCTGGTTGTTCATTTATTGTTCCTCTCCCTGATGTTAGATCGAGACCATACATACCTCAGTCCTTTTCTAGGTCACAAAGCTATACAACAGTGAAAATGTGATATAAATTCATACAGTAGTTTTTGTGTGATGCCAGAACGTAGAGATACAGTCTAAATTTCACTTTTTTTTGTCTCCATGGTCCATAAACAGTCCCTAGAAGTATAATTCTTAATAAAAAAAAATGTCTATGTACAGACACAACCCTTACAGTTTTATTATATGTATAGATTTTTATTGTAGGGTGTCCCTATTTATCTTTGGCTATGTAAGGCTTTGTGAGAACCCAATTTCCACTGTTGTTATGTTGTTTATTACTGTTCCAGTGTTTCAATGATAACCTCATTTAAGGACAAAACGATGAAAAAATCGGAGTAAATGTGTGAAAAGCACAAACATTATCCGATTGGTCTGATTCTGCATATGCTACAGCAGTGTTATTCAACCACTGTGCCGTCCGTGGCACACTAGTGTGCCCTGAGCAGTCTCCAGGTGTGCTGCCATAGAAGCACAGCCAGGCCCGTCAGTGTTTTGCCGCTACTGAGGCCCTGGAACGATCAATACTGGTGGGTTTAGTGGTTGCAGAGCCAGTTCTTATTTTGGACCCGGGCAGTGTTGGGCTCTTCTGGCTTTCTCAGATGTGGCTCAGGCGTTACCTATGGAGAAGCTGCAACATGACATCCTAGGACATGCAACTGCACCATGCATCACCATTATATTTGAATGTGCCTTGGCAATGCTTAAATCTTGTTCAGTGTGCCGCGAGTTGTAAAAGGTTGAAAATCTCTGTGCTACAGTGTCGTCACCATGTTGTTATAAAAACGACAAAAGACGAGCATTGGTAGAGGGGCTACTGGAGGGGCCTGGCAGGAGCCCCAGTTTGCTACCCCTCCCCAGTATGCCTGTGCTATAGCCAGTGGCAGTAGTGCCGTCTTCATGGTGATCTCTACAGGAAGATGGCAATGCACATAGAAAGCAAAGACTCTGGCACTGCTCCTGATTGGCTGCTGGTCTGTGAATTCGTACCGGCACCTGATTTAAGATACCCGTGCCATCGCCGGAGACCGGACTGGGGAGCAAAAGAGGTGTGCGCTGTGCTCTCCTGCCCTCGCTGCAAGCAAGGTGGTTGGGTCGCAAAGAACCGCTGCCCGACCCCTGCCCGCGGGCCCCAAAAGGAAAGCCAATTAAATTCAGTATAAGTAATTTGAATTGTTCATGGACCACCAAACTACGGCACCACTGCAAGGCCCCCCTTATTCCCCCTCCTCTCCCGAGGAACCCCAGGGTCTCACGGCTCCCTGTTTGGAAACTACTGCCATAAAATAAACTTAATTTTTTAACTACATGTGATACACCTCAGATCTCAGTTCCTTTAAGGTTTTATATCCTTGTATACAGTAAACTACACATATTTGAAAATCCTACACCAGGCACAAGTAATAATTCAGATGTGTTGTTGACCGGCGGCCGGGATGCTGACGGTCAGCATACCGATGACGGGATCCTGACTGCCAGCATGCCGGGAGAGGGGCAAGCGAAATGAAGCCCCTTGCTGCGGGCTTCACGCTGCAGGCTTGGTGGCTTGCTGCGCTCGCTACAGGTTCTATTCCCACTCTATGGGTAGTGGGAATAGTCCTCGGCCCCACTGACGGCATTCTGGTGGCCGGGATCCCGGTGGTGGTATGCTGACCACCGGGATGGTGACTACATCCCATTTAGATGACTATGTGGGAGTTTTATCATTATTATCCTATTTGTATGTAAAAAGTGTTGAAAGGGGAGAGCGCTACTGTGCAGATTCCATACTGTTCCTTCAGGAAGGCTTCACTCCCTGTACCAAGATGGCTGCTGACCTAAATCCTGCACATAAATGCGGCGGCATCTTGTCAATGTCTTAGAGCATCACAGTGGGAGACAGTAGTTTTTCACTTAACTGTTCGGAGACCTGAGATTATCAGAGATCCACAGCACTTCCAGTGATCCTGCCGAATAACACCCCTCTCATCTCAACCTCCGCTCAGTGAGAACCAGTGTGTAACAGTGATTAAGTGGGGTTCATAGAAATATTTTATGCAATTCACAGTATGAGCTTAGCTTACCATCTTCGGAGTGTTGGAGAATTATTATACATTTTTATTTTTTATTTTTGGTCAGATAATTTTTTTTTTTTTTTTTATAATGTAACTGGACCCTCTATTGTTATTTTCCTCTCAGCTCACTTTAAAATAGTTATAAAGGAGAAAGATATCTAAAAGCAATTATAGAGTAAGACCATTTTCCTTACTGTGTAAGCTGCAAACTAGGTGTCCTGTTCGTTGCTTTTCATTTTACCTTTGTATACCTTACTGTCATATTTTACTTATTGCACAGTGTAATCTATGTAGTGGACCCAAACTGGCTGCCTCACATGGTACTCTGTTGTGTAGAATAAACAATGCATTGTTCTAAACTCTCCTAATATATTTGTCTCCCTAAATATGTGTCATTTCTTCACCTTTTGAGAGAATTAATTTATTAAGACAACTTCTAGCAAAATATATTTAAAAAATAAATGTCTATTTTCATTTTAAGTAAAATTTAGCCTATTTTTGTTGTTCTTCTTCTTCTTCTTTGTCTTCGTCTTCTTCTTTGTTTTCTTCTTATAATGATGATGATTATTAGTATTATTATTATTTTGTAATTATTAATATTATTATTTACTCTGCATTCTAAAATAGCGAATTTCAGACTAAGATTGGTCCACTAATTTTACAAACTTGTCCTATACGAGGAACAAGATGGCGGGGACCTCATGACTCATGAAGTCATCCTTCAGCACTCAGGAGAGGAAATACTCCCTTGTGGAGGGAACCTCTTGGGACCCAAGGCTGAAGGACTTCCTGTCCCTCTAGGCATTAAGAGACTATGCAGAGTTTGCCCCAGTAACGTGCGGTGAGGTCAGTGGCTGGGGAGGCACTGGCAGCTAACCATCCTCCTCTTCCCCCCTCCCCCCTACAGAGTGGGGGGGGGGGGAAAGTGTAGTCCCCCATACATTGCTAAAACCAGCAGCAGGCAGAACCAGCCAGGGGGGATAATGCCATAGCAGGGGAGACACTCAATGTGGGGTCCCCCTAAAAATGGAGTCCCTTCCCGAGCTGATAGCCCAGTGCTATGCCCTGCACCCCTGGTGGTGGTGGGTGCAGGGTTCATTGTTAATATTGTTCTTTACAAGTGGCCTACAGGTCCCAGCAAGCCTGCCCCAGCATGCTGGCACTTGGAGAACCACAAAAGCCAGCATGTCCGGACATAAGGGGCCCGCTGGCACCTGTAGTCCACCTGTAAAGAAATATTAAAATAAAAACATCACACCGTCTTTAAAAAAAAAGTTTATTAGTCAGGGTATTCACCTGGGGGTGGCGGCCTTTAAGCTTTTTTGCATGGCCGCCGCCTCTCCAGGGCTTCCGACGCCTTCACCTGGGGGGCCGCCGCCTCCCCAGGGCTTCCGGCATCTTCACCTGAGAGGCAGCGGCCTTTAAGCTCTTTTGCATGGCTGCCGCCTCCCCAGGGCTTCCGGCATCTTCACCTGGGGGGCCGCCGTCTTCCCAAGGCTTCTGGCATCTTCACCTGCGAGGCAGCGGCCTTTAAGCTCTTTTGCATGGCTGCCACCTTTCCAGGGCTTACAGCGTCTTCACCTGGTGGGCGGCGGCTGTTAAGCTCTTTTGCATAGTACTTGGAGAACCACAAGTGCCAGCATGTCCAGACATAAAGGGCCCGCTTGCACCTGTAGTCCACCTGTAAAGAAAATATTAAAATAAAAACACCATCATGTGCTGTTTGGGGACTATTTTTTTAAGTGCCATCCTGTTTGACACTGCACTGACACTCCTAGATGGGCCAGGTGTTTGTGTCGGCCACTTGGGTCGCAAATAAATCCGCTTTTTCCCTATCATCATTAATCAAGACATCCAACTCGCCCTTTAAAGGCCCAATATTCTCCTTTTTTAACCTTTTACCGTTTATATACTTAAAGAACTTTTTGGGGTTTGTTTTACTCTCCTTTGCGATTTGTTTTTCATTTTCTATTTTAGCTGCTCTGATTTCTTTTTTGCATTTTCTGTTACATTCCTTGTAGAACTGGAATGATTCCACCGTCCCATCAGACTTAAATGCTTTGAAAGCACGCCTCTTTTTATCCAATTGTTCCCTTCTTATTAAGCCACATCGGTTTGAATTTACTACTCCTGTTTTTGTTGACCTTGTGAATATGCAAATTAGTGTACTTATTGAGCGTAATTGTAAAAACATCCAACATTTCCGCCGTATTCTTGTCATGAAATTCAGTTTTCCAATTGAGGTCCTTCATTGCTTGTTTCAGCAAAATGAAATTAGCTTATCTAAAGTTAAAAGTCTTAGTTAGACCCTTATAGTGGTGTTTTTGGAAGCTGATATTGAATGTGATCATATTATGATCGCTATTTCCTAAGGTCTCCACTACTTTAGTATTTGATATTATTTCCTTATTCCTTGGGTCTGACGAATTAGAACTCTTGCAGCAAATCAAAAAAGCTGCAGGAATGGGGGACGTCATTATTGTGGGGCACTTTAATTACCCGGACATAAATTGGAACACCGAAACAGTAAATACAGCTAGGGGTAACAGGTTCTTAAACATGCTAAAACGATCATTACTTGTCCCAGGTAATCGAGGAACCAACTAGGCATAGGACTATATGTGATACCCTGAAACTGCAGCCCAAATCAACTGTGGCACTACAGGTGCCAGCATGACTTTAATAAAAGTAAAATGTTTGCTGGAGTTGCATAGGACTGTGCCAGCAGCCTACGGCTTTCAGCACAGAAGGAGTTAACAGCACAGCTCATAGCTATACAGATTAGTCTGCAAAATGCAAAGGGCATGACTCACTCATTTGCAGACTCAGAGCGGGAAACTGAGAGCGGGAAACACAGAGTGGGAAATCCCAGATAGAATGTGTACCTGGGAATGCAGGGTTATAAAAAGGTTGTCCTGCAGCAGCCTAGGGAGAGGACAGTCAGTGAGGAGGACAGTCAGTGAGGAGAGTGAGCAGACAGTGAGGTGGATTTAGCCAGAAAGATGTAGCCCCAGTGAGGGCTCCCCACATGTTTAGGTGGGGAGTGATGCCAGCCACAGCAAAGCACTTGATGACAGAGGGAGACATCGCAGCGTAAGAGCAGCAGTATGCAGAATCCAGCGAAAGGGTGATGCCAGGAGAAAAGTGTGCTAATGGTGTGAGTCTCAAGAGGTATCTGGGTGAAGTGGTCGGAAGGCACGCGACGTGAGTAAGCGCCCCCATGGAAAAGTATCTCGAGAGGTATCTGGGTGAAGTGGGCGGAAAGCCACGCGGCGTGAGTAAGCGCCCCCAAGGAAAAGAATCCTCGCTAAGTAAGAGAGAGAGAGACGGTCACCTGATGTGTAGCACTACTGGTCACAGAATGCCCTGGTACATAATGCTGTTTGCCATGTATATGCCGCTGCGACTAAGCGATGCGCTGGAGGAGGCGCCCTGATGTGTGATCCACTGTAACTTATGCTTTGTGCTGGAGGAGTGTTCACAAGTTATCCCTGCAATCTCCCTGTTTGATGTTTGAATAAACTTTATGCTGTTTATCTGAGATGGCCTGGCGCCCAATTCTTTATGCGCTGCACCGACACCTGCAGTCCACACCCACAATGTACTTGTAGTTAAAGACCTGATTCTTCAGGGGACCCTCTGGTAACTGTGCCTGAACCCATGACAAGCCGGGGCAAGGTAAGGGTGATGTACTATACACAGTGACTGCAGATCTTGCATACCTAATACTAGTGGGCTATCACATTAATGTGATAGCCCACTAGTATTAGGTATGCAAGATCTGCAGTCACTGTGTATAGTACATCACCCTTACCTTGCCCCGGCTTGTCATGGGTTCAGGCACAGTTACCAGAGGGTCCCCTGAAGAATCAGGTCTTTAACTACAAGTACATTGTGGGTGTGGACTGCAGGTGTCGGTGCAGCGCATAAAGAATTGGGCGCCAGCCCATCTCAGATAAACAGCATAAAGTTTATTCAAACATCAAACAGGGAGATTGCAGGGATAACTTGTGAACACTCCTCCAGCACAAAGCATAAGTTACAGTGGATCACACATCAGGGCACCTCCTCCAGCGCATCGCTTAGTCGCAGCGGCATATACATGGCAAACAGCATTACGTACCAGGGCATTCTGTGACCAGTAGTGCTACACATCAGGTGACCGTCTCTCTCTCTCTCTTACTTAGCGAGGATTCTTTTCCTTGGGGGCGCTTACTCATGCCGCGTGGCTTTCCGCCCACTTTACCCAGATACCTCTCGAGATACTTTTCCATGGGGGCGCTTACTCACGTCGCGTGGCTTCCGACCACTTCACCCAGATACCTCTTGAGACTCACACCATTAGCACACTTTTCTCCTGGCATCACCCTTTCGCTGGATTCTGCATACTGCTGCTCTCACACTGCGATGTCTCCCTCTGTCATCAAGTGCTTTGCTGTGGCTGGCATCACTCCCCACCTAAACATGTGGGGAGCCCTCACTGGGGCTACATCTTTCTGGCTAAATCCACCTCACTGTCTGCTCACTCTCCTCACTGACTGTCCTCCTCACTGACTGTCCTCTCCCTAGGCTGCTGCAGGACAACCTTTTTATAACCCTGCATTCCCAGGTACACATTCTATCTGGGATTTCCTGCTCTGTGTTTCCCGCTCTCAGTTTCCCGCTCTGAGTCTGCAAATGAGTGAGTCATGCCCTTTGCATTTTGCAGACTAATCTGTATAGCTATGAGCTGTGCTGTTAACTCCTTCTATGCTGCAAGCCGTAGGCTGCTGGCACAGTGCTATGCAACTCCAGCAAACATTTTACTTTTATTAAAGTCATGCTGGCACCTGTAGTGCCACAGTTGATTTGGGCTGCAGTTTCAGGGTATCACATATACAGGACCTAGTTGTCCCACTAATGCTTTCTAATCCCTCCCCCCAGGCACCTACTGTAGTTTAAAATCTCCTCCAACCTTCTAACCATCCTTCCCCCAACATTGCTGCACCCTCCTCATTCAGGTGCAATCCATTGCGGCAAAAAAGATGGCGCCTGACTGAGAAGTCCGCCCAGTGTTCCAAGAACACAAACCCCTCTTTCCTACACCAGTCTCTGAGCCACACATTTACCTCCCTAATCTCCCTAAGCCTCCCTGGACTAGCACGTGGCACAGGTAATATTTCAGAGAATATTACCTTAGATGTCCTTGCCTTCAGTTTTTGGCCTAGGTCCCTATAATCTTTCTTAAGAACATCCCACCTACCACTAACTTTGTCGTTGGACCGCCATGTCATTACCAACCCCTCCCAACAATCTATCTACCTGGTCTGCAATGTGCCGTACCCGAGCACCCGGGAGACAACAGACTGTATGGCGATCACGGTCCTGGTAGCAGAATGCCCTATCTGTCTTCCTGATAATAGAATCCCCTACCACCCCAATCTGACTAGGTACCTCACTTTCTCTTGCTCCCTTTGTCCTGCAGGGACTGCTCCTCCAGTTGCTAGAGGGAATGGTATCCTCCAGCTCCGTCATTTCCTCACTGCCATCCCCTGAATCTTCGTCCAATTTGGCAAATTTATTGGGGTTTGTTCTATTACTGTTGTTCTAATTGTAAAGCGCAATGGAATATGCTGCGCTATATAAGAAACTGTTAATAATAATAATAATAATAATAATAATAATAATTAGCACCTCAGTGAATTTGATTGAGCCATCTGTGCTGAGCCATGGTTATACCAAAAACCTGGACAGTTGGGGTGCCTTGAGGACCACGTTTGAGAACTCTGGTCTGAGGGTTGATCAGGCATTTGGTGAAGTACATGCCCGTGTCCAGCTTTCTTTGCTGGTTCTGCATTGTGCAAGAATGACCAAACATCTGTGATTCTTTGACAAAAATTGCCCACAGATCCAATTGTCATTTGGCCAAATTAAAAGATTGCAGGAGATGGACATATTGGGCCAGATGTATTGCAGTGCGATTTTTAAGGCACATTCCAACTCGCACCTTCTCTCACTTTGAGAAGGTTTGAGTTGTTGCCGAAATTCACAAATGTAATGTAGTGCGAATTTTTAGTTCAAAACTCTACCTGCATCCAAGGTATGGCGAAAATACAGACCTAAAACCCAATGGTTACATTTGCACCTTGTAATGTGAGTTGCATTACAAGGTGCATATTTTGACTGAAGCATGCACAGATCAGTGAGAAAAAAAATATTGAAAAAAGGATGTGCAGGTTCACCCCTCCCCCCCCCCAACTAGGCACCCAAGGGCAAGGGATGAAGACCGAGGCTGTCCCTGGCACCTGTGGGCAGTGGGTGCCAGGCTGACAGATGTACACAGTGTAAAAAAAAAAGAATGAAATAAATATTGTTTCCATGGAACTACAGGTCCCAGCAAGCCTCCCCTGCATGCTGGTACTTGGAGAATCACAAGGTCCAGCATGTGTGGCATTAAAGTGCTCGCTGGTACCTGTAGTTCTACAACAAAATAAATATAACAATAAACACATGCACACCACGAAAGTAAAATTTTATTAACACACGCTTACACACCAATACACACTTAAAAATACTTACCTACATCCCACGCAGCCAATCACATCCCCTTGTCTAATAGAATCCAAGGGGTACCAGTAAATAAAAAATATATATAATCCCCTTATCCACTGTAGACTGGTCCTCTTCGGTCCATGTAGGCATCCAGGGGTAAAAAAAACAATGCAAAAAAAACAGTACACACAACTGAAGGGGATCCATGTGTATACATGGATTCCCTTTTCCCGAATAGGGGGTCACCTTGTGACTCCGGTCACTTGGGGACTAGTCAGCAAATCAGGGATCACCACATCACAGCGCTCTCCTGATTGTCAATCAGGCCGAGCGCATAGGCTATAATGGAGGATCGCAATCCCCAGTAGAGTCTATGGTGGGAACTCTGCGGTCTGCGCTGGACCGCAGGGTTAATTGAAGTCACTCTTGTGGGTACCTTATACTGCGCAGGACTGTAGTGTATTTTCTACAATGCATTGTTGTTAATCTAGTAAATAATAATGCTTGCATTAGCATTATTTACTATACAGTATATATTTATAAAGGGTCCAACCCATGGACTCTCTAATGGTTAGCCAAACCTCTGTGGTGGCTGGCAACACCCCCTTTGGAGATTGACCACACACATAAACATGGGCTCCTACCACTGCGTTCCCATGGTGCGCTGTTCAGGCACCTGTCCAACACAGTTTACTTGTATAGTACAGATGTGTCCTCATACAGCTAGCCTCAGTATGTGATATAACCGCAAGAGATGCCTGGCGCAAGTGAGCTGGTAAATCCCACACAACTCTGTTAATCTCGGGTATCTTCGCATCACCAGAGCCGGCCCTAAACAATATGATGCCCTAGGCAAGATTTTGGCTGGTGCCCCCTAGCACCACCGCTGGTTCCGCCTCTGACCTTGCACCTCTTTCTCAGCACCATCACCCCTCACCCATAGCAGTCCTTATTTTGGTGTTGGTACCCCCTATATTTTAAATAGGAACAGTTCGCACTTTTGGCGCACAGCCTGCAACTTTGTTCCCAATTGATCATGCGATAATGTCCATAATTCATATTACATCCCACAGTAGTATTACTTTACCTTATAAACATTACTCCTCACAGTGGAGCACCTTATTCACATTACATCACACTGAATTGCTCCTTATTCACATTACACCATACTCTATTGCTCTTTATTCATATTAGACGACACAGTAGTGCCCTTTCTATACGTAACGCCACATAGTAGAGAACCTTATACACATAATGCCACACATTAGTAATGCATTTATACACATAATTCCACACAGTAATGCCCCTTACACATTATTAATGACCTTATAAACATAATGCACTTTACACATTATGACAACCTTTATTAATGCCCTTTTACACATGATGTCCCTTACATATATGCCACACATTATTAATGCCCTTATACACATAATGACACACATAATGCCCCCTACACATTTGCTGCACATTATTAGTGCCCCTATACACATAATGACACACATACAGTAGTACCTTGTTACACATATGCCGCACATTATTAATGCCCTTATACACATAATGACACACATAGTGCCCTGTACACATATGTTGCACATTATTAATGCATTTTTACATGACACACATAATGCTCCTTACACATATTCCGAACACTACTGCACAACCAACCCACTCACATGCACACAGCACTCACACTGCCACTAACACTGTGACCTCTGCCTCTGCTTGGATACAGATGTGTCCTCATAAATCTTGCCTCAATGCTAACGTCGGGCACTTTTTTATGAAAATGCATCTTATTTGCATTGCTATGTGGCTAAGATGCACAAGCACATTCTGCTGATTAAAATTATATGCAGCATGCCTATATATTGTGTGAGACTGTGGCTGTATCTGCATAAGAAATACTACACACAGAATAAAGGCATGCCGCATATCATTTTAATCAGCAGAAGATGCTGATGCCCTTAGGCATATCAAATGCCCTAGGCAATTGCCTAGTTTGCCTATGCCTATGGCCGGCTCTGCGCATCACTATACAAATATGACACACAAGCATACTCTGCTGGTTAAAATGATATGCAGCATGCCTATATCCTGTGTGCGACTGCAGCTGTATCTGCATACGAAATGCTATGTTACAGTGTTTTCCAGGAAATCACTAATGTAGCAGTTCATATACCGATACAGCCGCAGTCGCAGACAGAATATAATTTTAATCAGCAGAATCTACATGTGCAACTTGTTTGCTTAGCAATGCGAATAAGACAAATTTTCAGGAAAAAATTGCACAAAAAGACCCCTGGCGTTAGTAAATGCGATCACTACAAGGTGCGACTTGAAAGGCTGTTTAACATGACTGCAGCATCAAGGGGCATAACTAGAACTTTGAGGGCCCCATAGCAGATGCAGATTTAGACCTCATGGGGCCCTAAGCAAGACACCTATTTGGAGCCCCCCTTTCTTAAACAATCCTCAGTGTGCCCCCCCATCAATTGTAGCAGAGAGGTCCCGCTCATTATGCCGTCCCCACAGTCAGTGTCTGCGCCCCAATCTGCCCTCAGACAATTATAACAGGCAGTTGGTAGTTGTACTAGTGTATTGATTACTATTTATTACCAGTTATTTGTATAGCGCACACATATTACGCAGCGCTTTACAGGGAACATTTGGTCATTCACATCAGTCCCTGCCCCAGTGAAGCTTACAATCTATATTCCCTACCACATGTACATATTCACGCTAGGGCTAATTTTGTTGGGAGCCAATTAACCTATCAGTATATTTTTGGATTGTGGGAGGAAACCGGGGTACCCGGAGGAAACTCACGCAAGTACGAGGAGAATATACAAACTCCTCGCAGTTAGGGCCATGGTGAGAATTGAACCCATGACCTGAGCGCTTTGAGGCAGTAATGCTAATCATTACACCATCTTTGCTGCCTTTAAAATCACACCTGCCAGCTATCTAATCACTGACAGCCTGCCAGGAGTATTCAGTCAGCCCAGCATTCTGAAATTTTTGGCAGAAATCAGAAGTGCCCTCCCAACTCCATGATCTGTTGGCGAGCCCCCTGGGACCTGCCGGGCCCTTGCAGCTGCTTTGGTTGCCTGGTGGTAAATCTGCTACTGCACGGTAGCAAGTTTGCTAACTTAATTGTCAGGCCTTGTATAATAGATTCACACTAAAAGCACTGATATATAGTCAATACAGCCACTGTCTGAGGGGTGCAATAGTGGATATTATAAGTGATGGGGTACCTGCTAATAGGGGATGAGCGACATACTTTAATCA
The DNA here is from genome assembly GCF_028390025.1 of Pseudophryne corroboree. Taxonomy (NCBI): domain Eukaryota; kingdom Metazoa; phylum Chordata; class Amphibia; order Anura; family Myobatrachidae; genus Pseudophryne; species Pseudophryne corroboree. Next base: position 119,012,494 of record NC_086455.1, on the reverse strand, counting down.
ATGTGTAGAGGAAGACCTCAGGTTTTTTTCAGTGCACATTCTGGCTCATTTCTCTAAGCATCTGACATCATGACTGGTCATACGCACAGAATTGCAGGAAGGGAGACACAGGCATGCGCTGGAGCTGGCACCCAACAGCTGTCTAATTACTGACAGGCTGAGGGGAGTATTTAGCCAGCCCAGCTCTCTGACAATTTCAATGAAGCTTGTGGTCCGCCAGAAATGCCCTTTATACAGACTTGTCGGCGGGCCCCCTAAGACCAACAGGGCCCCAAGCAGCCTCTGATGACAGTGCCAATGATCACTTATTATAATGACACAAATAAGGCACCTGCAAGCTGTAGATTAGAAAAGAAAATATGTTAGAAAAAATTTGAAAAGTTGTAATTTAAGTGAGTACATCAAAAGTGTTAACAAGCAGGAAAATGAAGTGACAATTTTGATTTAGCATGGATGCATAGTCCTATGGCAGAACACAATCCTGCAAATGACTGAGCACGCCATATGCATCAAATGCACCTGCGTATTATTCACACAGCGGTTCCTTAGGTGTATCTGCGTATTCTGCAGTTCCTAAATTAGGCCTTTAATAAATGTAAATAAATAAAACAGAGATGAAAACATTGGGCTGATTCATAATTGCAGGCGGATCTTGTTATTTTATGTACAGGTGCAAATGCTGGAGGTTACAGGTGCAACTTTGAGCAACTCTGAGCGATTCAGCCATATCTCCACTAGATGCATGTAGGGTAAGTGTTCCATGGGTGTGTCAGGGGTATGTAGTCAGAATTGGGGGCTATTTAGTGGTAAGTGCACTCAGAGATCAACTAATTTCAGATGGATTTCTTGCACCAAGGATATTGCTGTTGTATAGTGACAACGGCTGCTTCCACCAGCAGATGTATCGGGAGTAGCGTGACGCATGCTCTGAAAATATGCATTTCAGCGCACGCAATGCAGTCACAGAGGCGGACGCATTGTATGGGGCAACAAGTCATTTTATTTTGTAAGAATGATTAAGAGTCCTTGTGAGTCCTACGAGGAAAAAGCACTGTATGAGTGTAATTAATGATAGGCTATATTCAACATAAAATAACACAAACTTTACTTTCATGACTGTCATTAAATCTGTACAGCCAAATAATGTAAATTAAGAAAGTAATTATATATCATACATCTGTTTTGATTTATTTTTGTTCTGCCTACTTTATATGACATTTGCACAAACATATACAGTATATTGCATGTAGATACAAGGTTTAGGATTAAGCTGATGCAAGAAAAAATAACTTTGTGAAAAATTCTTTAAAAAGAAACATAAAGAACACTCTTACATAAAATGAATAATTCAAACAGCCGGAGAGAGATTTCTTAGTAATCCCGGCGGGGGCATCTAAGTTAACTTTGTTAGCGCTGATCTTAGAAGACTTCTAGTCTCCTAGAAATATTTGTTTCTAGGAAACAAACCTCGTCACTCATTCAGAAATGAAAGCATCACACTTTTGCTATTATCACTTGTGATGATGAATGTACATTTACTCTACAATGAGGAAACTGGGAATGAATAAAACTAGCAAATGCAATCCAGCAATATGGCGCCACCATAGAAACCAGTTCTGACTATGAAGTCCAAAATGGTCATTGGTGGGTTAGAAGACAGAAACCTCTCTCTTATATCATAGGGAAATGGAGGGGACGTTCCGGTTCTCCATGGACACCCCGTTACACCCCAGCAAGTGGATCAAATCATGACCACAATGGAATTGTATAAAATATGATTTTACTAGAGCTGCAACCACAGCATGCAGAATAAGGGACAGAACTGAGCTGATGTGCAAGTTGAGTGGCAGTAGTTTCTACTAACCAGTTCTGTTTCAAACATTCTACTAGTCATATTGTGTAGGCATACTCGCTACAATTATCTGTCCAATTCGCCAGATATCAGCGGAACGGCCAGATAAATGCAGCGTGTATGTGGCCAACCGATCCAAAAATATTGATCGATCATGCCGGATCGTCCAGCTTTTCCCTCCAAAGTGATATTTTCAAGTGTCATGTCAGCCATATAGGGCAGTGTATGCCCTGCTGCAGGTGACCAATGGACATTTCCCATGTTCCCAGTGACGTGTGGTGCAGTGAGGCAGAGCCTTTCCTGTCATGCTAACGTCTGCGCCAGTTTTAACTTTATAAAGTATAAGAAAAATACAAAAAATATATCAGAAATATCTTCTTTGTATTATTCTATTCATTTTTATAATCAAAACTCTGAAGTAAAAAGTCTATGGCAGGTGAGGCACCTATCTTTTCCATACATTTCCTTTTTCGTACTTCTCTAATCAAAACTCACCTTTGCATAATGCCCACATTTTAGCTCATATATTGTGTGGAAATATGTCTCTGGTAGTAGCCAGTGCCTCCTGAGCCATTTACCTCACCGCACCTCTCTGCCTGTTCCTTCACATGGGAAGGAATGGGAAAATGTCTCCTCCCCAGGGGGCAGAGCACCGATGATATGTGACATACACTGTGATATCTTACAGTGTCATACCATCCAACTGTACCTTTTTAGCAGGTACAGTACCTTCTTTTATAGTCTGTACCGAATTTTTACTCTCCAAACTTCTATTGAAAGTATAGGAAAAGGGGTGTGGCCGCGCCCCCTTTACCCATGGCCAAGCCCCCTTTCCTAATTTGTACCGATTTTTATGTGTAAAATGTTGGAGGGTATGCAGTGTATGTCCCGGATATCAGCAGTGGCAGATAAAATGCCTGTTTTTCTGAGAGGCATTTTATCTGCCCACATATGCCCAGCATTATTTATATAAGTATGAATCAGAATGAACTGAATTTGTTGGGGTTACTGGAGGACAGTATCTAGTTCCTCCAGTCAGGGTAGGTAGTGATGACTAGAGGGTAGGTAGTGATGACTAGAGAGTAGAGACTGCCTACAGTCATGTGTCTGGTACCCGATCTCAGTGTATCCTTGGCTATCTGATCACTTGTGGCAATGAGCATTAATTTAGTCTCACATTTTTGGTTTTGCTTTGTCTTCTCCAGCTCCCTGGTTAGTTTTTGATTTCTGCTTCTGTCCAGGGATTTTGTGTAGTGTTAGATTTGTTAACAAAAGACTCCAGGGGGTCTATTTACTAAGATTCGTGTTTCTGCCAAATTGGTGGGAGTTTAAACTCAAATTTTATCGGACATATTTTGCTGCAACTTTTTGAAATCATCTTTGGGAATTTACTAAGTTGCCGAGTTTTCGGTTTTCATATTTTCTAATGTCGATGTTATTCGTATTGTCGGGCAGTGTTTTTACGGGAGTGATTAGTAAAACACTACCGGACATAACACGATGAAGCCCATCCGGATCAGTGAGATCTGTGCAGGGCTTCATTGTGTACAGTATGAAAATAGTTAAAACAGTTAAAAGTGAAAAAAAATGCGTGGGGTCCGCCCTCCTAAGCATAACCAGCCTCAGGATCTTTGGGCCGGCCCTGGTTGTTTAAATACCGGGGGGAAATTGGCTGTGGTTCCCCCGTATTTAGACAACCAGCACCGAGCTCTTGGGCCGGATCTGGTTCCAAAAATATAAGGGACAAAAGATGTAGGGGTCCCCCGTATTTTTAAAACCAGCACCGGGCTCCACTAGCCGAGAAGATAATGCCACAGCCGAGGGACACTTTTATACTGGTCCCTGCAGCCGTGGAATTCTCCAAGTACCAGCAAGCCTCCCCCGCTTGCTGGTACTTGGAGAACCACAAGTATCAGCATGCGAGGAAATAACGGGCCCGCTGGTACCTGTAGTTCTACAACAAAAGAAAAACCCAAATAAAAACAAGACACACACATCGTGATAGTACAAATGTATTAAAACACACATACACAATCATACATACTTACCGACATCCCACGCCGACCAATCACGTCCCCTTCTCCATGTTGAATCCAAATGTTTACCTGAAATCCAAAATTCCAATATACTCACCTATTATCCAGTGATGATCGGTCCTCTTCGAACTAGAAGTAATCCACGGCCTTAAAAAAAAAAAAAATGAAAGCCCAATCCACGCCACTAAAGGGGTTCCATGTTTACATATTAAACCCCTTTCCCCGAATGTCGGGACCCCCTGTGACTCCTGTCACTGGAGATCCCAGCAGCCAATCAGGGAGTGCCATGTCATGGCACTCTCCTGATTGGCTGTGCGCTACTAGCCTGTCAATCAGGAGTAGCGCATCGGCTAGAATGGGGGATCGTGCTCCTCCATTCTGGCTTATGATGGGAACTTTGCAGTCTGCGCTTAACTGCGAAGTTAATTGGGGTCACAGGCTAGTAGCGCAAAAGCAGGTCTATTTGAAAGCTCCTTTTTTTTTACAAATTCTATGCTTTCCCAGCAGTGTTTGGCTACTGTCGGCAATGATTGAGAATACGAATTCTTAGTAAATTACCGAGTTGTATCAAATAACAGCCGTGTTTGACCGATGGTCTATTCATTCGTATTTGTGAACTCTGCCGGAAAAAAACAATATGAATAGCCATAACACTGCAGAGATTTCTGTTTAGTAAATTCCCGTGATCACACTTAGAAGAAAAATACAAACTCGAATTAAATCGGGACCTTAGTAAATAAACCCCCAGGAGAGACTCTTCCTGTAGCTACAAACTGGATATCCTTGCAATGAAGGCCAAATCTCCTTACAGAGTTCTTTGGTAAAAACTGAGCGGGCTTTTAGACTATGTTGATCAGAAATGCAGGTGGTAATCAATAAAGGGTCAGGAGGTGCAATTCCACGGGGAGCCAATACTGGAGCAACATATAGCAGTGAGTGTTGGGTGGCTATAAAATTTATGGAATTTCATTGAAAATTCCAAGCTGCATCAGCCTTTTTATCAAGTTCCTGCACAAACTTATAAGGAGCTGACACATATTTAATGCAAATAAAATTAGCATATGTCCTAATGATTCTCCTATTCTCTATTGAAGGGTGATCAAAAGAGCGTTACTGCAGCTCTCTGCCAGGAGGCACGGCATATTGTTTAAAATAAATATTTGTACTGTGCTAATTTTAAGTGTTTTTTTCTGCTCATGATCACAAAGGGGTGTGGATCATTGGGTCAACCCTTAAAATGTCAACAGTGTCTAGGTAAACCCCAACAGGTCAACATGCACTAGTTCCACACAGGAAAAAGTTCGACATGGACAACAGGTCAACATGAAACAGGTTGCCACAGAAAATGGTCAACAAAAGTTTAACTTTTTTTGGGTGTCATTTACTACATAACATGACCTGGAACCCCAATTAGTGTACTGCTTTGCTCTCCATGCTTCAGGCAAGGTGTCTTGCTCCACTACCGCTGTTCTTGGCAGAAATTACTATTCCCAGTCGTAGTTTATGGGATGGTAAAGTATGAAAAAGTTCAAATTGCAAAAAAATTGTAAAAACCTCACAGCAACCTTTCCCTGTGTAGACTAGAGATGTGCGGCGGGCACTTTTCGTGTTTTGTGTTTTGGCTTTGGTTCTGGTTCTATGCTTGTGTTTTGGATCTGGAATGTTTTTTCCAAAACCACCTTTTCGTGTTTTGCTTTTGGATCTGAAGGATTTTTGAAAAAAACATAAAAACAGGTAAAATCACAGCATTTGGGGGGTAATTTTGATCCTACTGTATTATTAACCTCAATAACATTAATTTCCACTCATTTCCAATCTATTCTGAACACCTCACACCTCACAATATTGTTTTTAGGCCAAAAGGTTGCACCGAGGTGGCTGGATGACTAAGCTAAGTGACACAAGCGATGCGGCACAAACACCTGGCCCATCTAGGAGTGGCACTGCAGTGGCAGACAGGATGGCAGATTTAAAAAATAGGCCCCAAACAGCACATGATGCAAAGAAGATAAAGAGGTGCAATTAGGTAGCTGGATGGCTAAGCTAAGCGACACAAGTGTGTGGCACAAACACCTGGCCCATCTAGGTGTGGCACTGCAATGGCAGACAGGATGGCACTTCAAAAAACTAGTCCCCAAACAGCACATGATGCAAAGAAGAAAAAAATGTGCAAGATGGAATTGTCCTTGGTTCCTCCCACCCACCCGTATGTTATATAAACAGGACATGCACACTTTAACAAACCAATCATTTCAGCAACAGGGTCTGCCACACAACTGTGGCTGAAATGACTGGTTTGTTTGGGCCCCAACCAAAAAAGAAGCAATCAATCTCTCCTTGCACAAACTGGCTCTACAGAGGCAAGATGTCGACCTCATCCTCATCTTCCGATTCCTCACCCCTTTCACTGTGTACATCCCCCTCCTCACAGAGTATTAATTCGTCCCCACTGGAATCCACCATCACAGGTCGCTGTATACTTCCTGGAGGCAATTGCTGGTAAAGGTCTTCCCGGAGGAATTTATAATTCATTTTGATAAACATCATCTTCTCCACATTTAGTGGAAGTATCCTCCTACTCCGATCGCTGACAAGGTTACCGGCTGCACTAAACACTCTTTTGGAGTACACACTGGAGGGGGGCTGGGGTGGGGGGGTGGGGTGGGAAGGAGCAACTTAGATAAAATAAGGCCAGTTTGTGCAAGGGCAACCAAATTGCCTCTTTTTCCTGCCAGTATACATACGGACTGTCGGATATGCCTACTTGGATGCTGTCACTCATATAATCCTCCAACATTCTTTCAATGGTGACAGAATCATATGCAGTGACAGTAATCAATGTTACTAATAGTTGGAAGGTCCTTCAGTCCGGACCAGATGTCAGCACTCGATCCTGACTGCCCTGCATCACCGCCAGCGGGTGGGCTAGGAAATCTTATCCTCGCAGCCCCAGTTTTGGGAGAAAATGAAGGAGGAGCTGTTGATGGGTCACGTTCCACTTGAGTTGACAATTTTCTCACCAGCAGGTCTTTGAACCTCTGCAGACTTGTGTCTGCCGGAAAGAGAGATGTAAACATAGGCTTTAAACCTAGGATTGAGCATGGTAGCCAAAATGTAGTGCTCTGATTTCAACAGATTGACTATCCTAGAATCCTGGCAAAGCGAATGAAGGGCTCCATCCACAAGTCCCACATACTTAGTGGAATTGCTCTGTCTTAGCTCCTCCTTAAATTTCTCCAGCTGCTTCTGCAAAAGCCTGATGAGGGGAATGACCTGACTCAAGCTAGCAGTGTCTGAACTGACTTCATGTGTGGCAATTCCGAAGGGTTGGAGAACCTTGCACAAGATGGAAATCATTCTCCACTGCGCTTGAGTCAGGTGCATTCCCCCTCCTTTGACTGTATAGTAGGTGGATGTATAGGCTTGAATGGCATTTTGCTGCTCCTCCATCCTCTGAAGCATATAGGGGGTCATTCTGACAAATTCACAGGCAGGACCGAAGAAAGCTATCGCAAACCCGATCGCAAGAAGATTGACATTGAGAAGGAGGATCGGGGCGCCTACTCACTGTTTCCTGGGTGCGGTAAGGAGAACGCCGGCGTGTCCAGGCGTTTGGAGGGCAGATGTCTGACGTCACAGCTGGGACCTTTATCATTGGATCCGTCGCACTGAGTAAGTGGGTGCAGGGCTGGTCTTATTCTGCACAAAACTTTTTTAGCATAGCAAGGCTACACAAGCGATCGCAAAAAGCTGCTATGTGCGATCAACTCGGAATGACTACCATAGAGTATTGAATTCCACCTCGTTACCACCTCTTGCTTCAGGTGATGGCAGGGCAGGTTCATGAGTGTTTGCTGGCGCTCCAGTCTTCGGCACACAGTGGCTGAATGTTGAAAGTGGCCCGCAATTTTTTGGGCCACCAACAGCATCTCCTGCACGCCCCTGTCATTTTAAAAAAAAATTCTGCACCACCAAATTAATTGTATGTGCAAAACATGGGACATGCTGGATGTTGCCCAGATGTAATGCATTCACAATATTGGTGGCGTTGTACGATATTACAAATCCCCAGGAGAGTCTAATTGGGGTAAGCCATTGTGCGACAATGTCCCTCAGGATCTGTAAGAGGTTGTCAGCGGTGTGCCTCTTATGGAAAGCAGTGATACATAGCGTAGCCTGCCTAGGAACGAGTTGGCGTTTGCGAGATGCAGCTACTGCTGCCGCTGCTGTTGTTGCTGCGGGAGGCAATACATCTACCCAGTGGGCTGTCACAGTCATATAGTCCTTAGTCTGCCCTGTTCCACTAGTCCACATGTCTGTGGTTTAGTGGACAGTGGGTACAACTGCATTTTTTAGGACACTGACCACACTTTTTCTGATGTCTCTGTATATTCTTGGTATCGCCTGCCTAGTGAAGTGGAACCTAGATGGGATTTGGTATCATGGAAACACTACCTCCATCAATTCTCTAAGTCCCACTGAACTAATGGCGGATTCCGGACGCACGTCTAACACCAACATAGCTGTCAAGGCCTCAGTTATCTGCTTTGCAACAGGATGACTGTTGTCATATTTCATCTTCCTCACAAAGGACTGTTGGACAGTCAATTGCTTAGTTGAAGTAGTACAAGTGGTCTTCCAACTTCCCCTCTGGGATGATGATCCACTCTCCCAGCAGAAACAACAGCAGCAGTAGGCGTACCACCCAAGGATCCTCCAGAGGAATCCCGGTTAGGAGAAGACTCCTCAGTCTTGCCAGTGACATGGCCTGCAGGACTACTGACGTTCCAGACTGAGGAGGAAGTTGACGTTGAGGGAGTTGGTGGTGTGGCTTGCAGGAGCTTGGGTACAAGAGGAAGAAGGGATTTAGGTGTCAGTGGACTGCTTATGCTCTTACCCAAAGTTTCATAACTTGACACTGACTTCTGATGAATGCGCAGCAGGTGACGTATAAGGGAGGTTGTTCCTAGGTGGTTAACATCCTTACACCTACTTATTACAGATTAACAGAGGCAACACACGGCTTGACACCTGTTGTCCGGATTTGTGGAGAAATAATTCCATACCGAAGAGGTGGCTTTTGTGGTATTTTGCCCAAGCATTACAATGGGCAGTAGCGGATCTTGCCACGGGCAAGCAGGACTTTTGCCCGGGGCGCCACCTCTGGAGGGTGCCGCACAATGGCAAGATCCGCTACTACTGTGCCCCCAGCTGCCCGCTGTGTCCCACAGTCGCTGCCCGCTATGTCCCGCTGTGAAGGGAACTAGCCGCATAGCATCTAGTTTCCCTTCGTGGAGAGGACCTTTACTGTGCGGTGCGCGATGACGTCATCGCGCATCGCACAGCAAAGATCCTCACCACGAAGGGAACTAGACGCTACGCATCTAGTTTCCCTGCGTGGAGAGGACCTTTGCTGTGTGGTGCGCGATGATGTAATTGCGCACCGCACAGCATTTCAGCGGCGCTACTCTACTGTACAGGGGGCGTAACTGACCACGCTCCCAGTATGAAGCCATGCCCCTATTTCCCTCCCGGGGCACTAAAAGGACTGGAACCGGCCCTGACAATGGGCTTATTCATCCCACGGACAACAGGTGTCTCCCCCGGTGCCTGATATAAACAAACCACATTACCATCAGAATCCTCATCGTCAACTTCCTCCTCAGCACCAGCAACACCCATATCCTCATCCTGGTGTACTTCAACAGTGACATCTTCAATTTGAATATCAGAAACTTGACTGTGGGTGCTACTTCCAGCACTTGCAGAGGGCGTGCAAATGGTGGTAGGAGCCACGTCTTCCCGTCCAGTGTTGGGAAGGTCAGGCATCGCAACCGCCGACACACTTGGACTCTCCTTGTGGATTTGTGATACCGTCTTAGAACACACAGTTCTTTGCTGTGCTTTTGCATAGGGGGAAATGTACCTTTTATCATGCATTGGGCCTGATACTTTCTTATCGTAGCATATCCAGCTAATTAGAAATGAAGTATCACTAGACTTGACCAATATTCATGTGATCACTTTATTTCTGGATTTGTACCTCGTGCGTGCTATTGCGCATGAGCAGGATGCTTATTTTCATTCCCTCTGAATATTTACGGACATATAGCTCAAAGGCTACAATGGCATTCTCACTTAGGCAAAGTTCAGTAAGAATGTGTTCATGGAAACGCACCGTGCATGCATATACATTCCTTAATTAGAGGCATACCTTTTATCAGCTTTAAGGCAGGTGATGGATAGGACAATTGGCAAGCCAGACACATGTACTATTATATAAATATATATAAAGATTGGTACTTCCAGCTCTTCTCTAACCGTTAAATCCGGAAGGTGTTTGGATAAAAAGGCTCAGAGCCGAAACGCGTAGGAACAGATGTGTCCTCATACACCTCTGCTGCAGTAGCACCAAACAGCCCCTCTTGGCTTGCTAGGTCGTGTGAGAATCTTCTAGAGTCTGGCCTATTTTTTTGCTGAAAATGTGTCTTAGACTTCATGAAATACAACTACGAGGCACAAGGAGACCGTGCTCATTAGTTTGATAGATGAGACTTGCATATCTGTCTGTGACTGAGTCTCTGAATTTGTATACGAAGTGCTACAATGTAGAAGCCGCAGCTTTTTTCCAATACAAGTTCAGTTCTGTTCTGTATACTGTGTCAGTCGCACACAGATATACAAGTGTCACTTATCAAATTAATCAGCACCGTCTCCTGGTGTGTCCTGATCGTGTCGTGTTGCAACTAATAAGCAACACCAGACATTAGCAGAGTTACATGGGACCTGGTGGCTCACTCGCGCTAGGAATCTTGCGCTGTATGGCTTATTGAGGCTGGTAGTATGAGGACACATTTGTGCGGTCGGTAGGCAGGAGGACTGGAAACCAGCAGCCGGTGATAACTTATTACTATGATACTGGACACTGATTGTGATATCCCAGATTTGGGGCCTAATTCAGACCTGATTGATACTCTGCAAAGTTGCAGAGGTCTGCGATCAGATAGTGGAGTGAAAACCCGCCCCCTGCAAGTGTGCAAATGCATGTGTATGCCGTGCGAAATCTTTGCCAGGCAGCAGACATCTGCAAATCTGTTTGCAACTCACTCACCATCGAATGATTTTTCCATACTGTGCAGTCTGTACGTATCCCAGGAGTTACTCCTACAGTGCAATACGATCAGGCTGATTGGGGCCGGAGTTGACGTCACGGTCACACACCCTCCCAGAAAACAATTGGGAATGCCTGTGTTTTTCCTGACACTCCCAGAAAACGGTAGAGATGAGCGGGTTCGGTTCCTCGGAATCCGAACCCGCCCGAACTTCAGCTTTTTTTCCACGGGTCCGAGCAGACTCGGATCCTCCCGCCTTGCTCGGTTAACCCGAGCGCGCCCGAACGTCATCATCCCGCTGTCGGATTCTCGTGAGACTCGGATTCTATATAAGGAGCCGCGCGTCGCCGCCATTTTCACACGTGCATTGAGATTGATAGGGAGAGGACGTGGCTGGCGTCCTCTCTGTTTAGATTAGAGACACTTGAGTTGATTGATTTACTAATTTTGGGGAGCAATAGGAGGAGTACTCAGTACAGTGCAGCAGAGTTTTGCTGATAGTGTGACCAGTGACCACCAGTTTAATTTTAATCCGTTCTCTGCCTGAAAAAAACGATACACAGTCACATACCATATCTGTGCTCAGCCTCAGTGTGCTGCATGATATATCATCTATGTATGTATAATATATCTGACTGTGCTGAGTGCTCACTGCCAGTGCTCACACAGCTTAATTGTGGGGGAGACTGGGGAGCAGTTATAGCAGGAGTACAGTGCACACTTTTGCTGCCAGTGTGACCACTGACCACCAGTATATTGTCTGCCTGAAAAAGTTAAACAAACACTCCTGTGGTGTTTTTTTTTTTAATTCTATAAATGCATTCTGCTGACAGTGTCCAGCAGTTCTGTCATTCATTATATTATATAAATATTTACCTGCAGTAGTGTTATATTTTTTTTGTTCATCTCTATCATCTTTATCATCTCTATATTAGCAGATGCAGTACGGTAGTCCACGGCTGTGGCTATCTCTGTGTCGTCAGTGCTCGTCCATAATTGTATACCTACCTGTGGTGGTTTTTTTTTTCTATCTTCTTCATACTAGTAGTTTAGGAGTCTGCTGACAGTGTCCAGCAGGTCCGTCATTATATTATATATACCTGCAGTAGTGATATATATATATATATTTTATATCATTATCATCTCTATACTAGCAGACACAGTACGGTAGTCCACGGCTGTAGCTACCTCTGTGTCGTCAGTGCTCGTCCATAATTGTATACCTACCTACCTACCTGTGGTGGGGGTTTTTTTTTAATCTTCTTCATACTAGTAGTTTAGGAGTCTGCTGACAGTGTCCAGCAGGTCCGTCATTATATTATATATACCTGCAGTAGTGATATATATATATATTTTATATCATTATCATCTCTATACTAGCAGACACAGTACGGTAGTCCACGGCTGTAGCTACCTCTGTGTCATCAGTGCTCGTCCATAATTGTATACCTACCTGTGGTGGTTTTTTTTTTTCTATCTTCTTCATACTAGTAGTTCAGCAGTCTGCTGACAGTGTCCAGCAGGTCCGTCATTATATTATATATACCTGCAGTAGTGATATATATATATTTTTTATATCATTATCATCTCTATACTAGCAGACACAGTACGGTAGTCCACGGCTGTAGCTACCTCTGTGTCGTCAGTGCTCGTCCATAATTGTATACCTACCCGTGGTGGGGTTTTTTTTTCTATCTTCTTCATACTAGTAGTTCAGCAGTCTGCTGACAGTGTCCAGCAGGTCCGTCATTATATATTATATATACCTGCAGTAGTGATATATATATATTTTTTATATCATTAATTATCATCTCTATACTAGCAGACACAGTACGGTAGTCCACGGCTGTAGCTACCTCTGTGTCGTCAGTCACTCGTCATCATAAGTATACTAGTATCCATCCATCTCCATTGTTTACCTGAGGTGCCTTTTAGTTGTGCCTATTAAAATATGGAGAACAAAAATGTTGAGGTTCCAAAAATAGGGAAAGATGAAGATCCACTTCCACCTCGTGCTGAAGCTGCTGCCACTAGTCATGGCCGAGACGATGAAATTCCATCAACGTCGTCTGCCAAGGCCGATGCCCAATGTCATAGTACAGAGCATGTAAAATCCAAAACACAAAATATCAGTAAAAAAAGGACTCAAAAATCTAAAATAAAATCGTCGTCGGAGAAGCGTAAACTTGCCAATATGCCATTTACCACACGGAGTGGCAAGGAACGGCTGAGGCCCTGGCCTATGTTCATGGCTAGTGGTTCAGCTTCACATGATGGAAGCACTCAGCCTCTCGCTAGAAAAATGAAAAGACTTAAGCTGGCAAAAGCACAGCAAAGAACTGTGCGTTCTTCGAAATCACAAATCCACAAGGAGAGTTCAATTGTGTCGGTTGCGATGCCTGACCTTCCCAACACTGGACGTGAAGAGCATGCGCCTTCCACCATTTGCAAGCCCCCTGCAAGTGCTGGAAGGAGCACCCGCAGTCCAGTTCCTGATAGTCAGATTGAAGATGTCAGTGTTGAAGTACACCAGGATGAGGAGGATATGGGTGTTGCTGGCGCTGGGGAGGAAATTGACAAGGAGGATTCTGATGGTGAGGTGGTTTGTTTAAGTCAGGCACCCGGGGAGACACCTGTTGCCCGTGGGAGGAATATGGCCATTGACATGCCTGGTGAAAATACCAAAAAAATCAGCTCTTCGGTGTGGAAGTATTTCAACAGAAATGCGGACAACAGGTGTCAAGCCGTGTGTTGCCTTTGTCAAGCTGTAATAAGTAGGGGTAAGGACGCTAACCACCTCGGAACATCCTTCTTATACGTCACCTGCAGCGCATTCATCATAAGTCAGTGACAAGTTCAAAAACTTTGGGCGACAGCGGAAGCAGTCCACTGACCAGTAAATCCCTTCCTCTTGTTACCAAGCTCACGCAAACCACCCCACCAACTCCCTCAGTGTCAATTTCCTCCTTCCCCAGGAATGCCAATAGTCCTGCAGGCCATGTCACTGGCAATTCTGACGAGTCCTCTCCTGCCTGGGATTCCTCCGATGCATCCTTGAGTGTAACGCCTACTGCTGCTGGCGCTGCTGTTGCTGCTGGGAGTCGATGGTCATCCCAGAGGGGAAGTCGTAAGACCACTTTTACTACTTCCACCAAGCAATTGACTGTCCAACAGTCCTTTACGAGGAAGATGAAATATCACAGCAGTCATCCTGCTGCAAAGCGGATAACTGAGGCCTTGGCATCCTGGGCGGTGAGAAACGTGGTTCCGGTATCCATCATTACTGCAGAGCCAACTATAGACTTGTTTGAGGTACTGTGTCCCCGGTACCAAATACCATCTATGTTCCATTTCTCTAGGCAGGCGATACCGAAAATGTACACAGACCTCAGAAAAAGACTCACCAGTGTCCTAAAAAATGCAGTTGTACCCAATATCCACTTAACCACGGACATGTGGACAAGTGGAGCAGGGCAGACTCAGGACTATATGACTGTGACAGCCCACTGGGTAGATGTATTGACTCCCGCCGCAAGAACAGCAGCGGCGGCACCAGTAGCAGCATCTCGCAAACGCCAACTCTTTCCTAGGCAGGCTAGGCTTTGTATCACCGCTTTCCAGAATACGCACACAGCTGAAAACCTCTTACGGCAACTGAGGAAGATCATCGCAGAATGGCTTACCCCAATTGGACTCTCCTGTGGATTTGTGGCATCGGACAACGCCAGCAATATTGTGCGTGCATTATATCTGGGCAAATTCCAGCACGTCCCATGTTTTGCACATACCTTGAATATGGTGGTGCAGAATTATTTAAAAAACGACAGGGGCGTGCAAGAGATGCTGTCGGTGGCCAGAAGAATTGCGGGACACTTTCGGCGTACAGGCACCACGTACAGAAGACTGGAGCAACACCAAAAACGCCTGAACCTGCCCTGCCATCATCTGAAGCAAGAAGTGGTAACGAGGTGGAATTCAACCCTCTATATGCTTCAGAGGTTGGAGGAGCAGCAAAAGGCCATTCAAGCCTATACATCTGACCACGATATAGGAGGTGGAATGCACCT
Source organism: Pseudophryne corroboree (assembly GCF_028390025.1). Classification (NCBI taxonomy): domain Eukaryota; kingdom Metazoa; phylum Chordata; class Amphibia; order Anura; family Myobatrachidae; genus Pseudophryne; species Pseudophryne corroboree. Next base: position 118,997,427 of record NC_086455.1, on the reverse strand, counting down.
GTCTCAAGCGCAGTGGAGAATGATTTCAACATTGTGCAAGGTTCTGCAACCTTTTGAACTTGCCACACGTAAAGTCAGTTCAGACACTGCCAGCCTGAGTCAGGTCATTCCCCTCATCAGGCTTTTGCAGAGGAAGCTGGAGACATTGAAGGATGAGCTAAGACAGAGCGATTCCGCTAGGCATGTGGGACTTGTGGATGGAGCCCTTCATTCGCTTAACCAGGATTCACGGGTGGTCAATCTGTTGAATTCAGAGCACTACATTTTGGCCACCGTGCTCGATCCTAGATTTAAAACCTACATTGTATCTCTCTTTCCGGCAGACACAAGTCTGCAGGGGTTGAAAGACCTGCTGGTGAGAAAATTGTCAAGTCAAGTGGAACTTGATCGGTCAACAGCTACTCCTTCACATTCTCCCGCAATTGGGGGTGCGAGGAAAAGGCTCAGAATTCCGAGCCCACCCGCTGGTGGTGATGCAGGGCAGTCTGGAGCGACTGCTGATGCTGACATCTGGTCCGGACTGAAGGACCTGCCAACGATTACGGACATGTCGTCTACGGTCACTGCATATGATTCTCTCACCATTGAAAGAATGGTGGAGGATTATATGAGTGACCGCATCCAAGTAGGCACGTCAGACAGTCCGTACGTATACTGGCATAAAAAAGAGGCAATTTGGAGGCCCTTGCACAAACTGGCTTTATTCTACCTAAGTTGCCCTCCCACAAGTGTGTACTCCGAAAGAGTGTTTAGTGCCGCCGCTCACGTTGTCAGCAATCGGCGTACGAGGTTACTTCCAGAAAATGTGGAGAAGATGATGTTCATTAAAATGAATTATAATCAATTCCTCCGTGGAGACATTCACCAGCAGCAATTGCCTCCACAAAGTACACAGGGAGCTGAGATGGTGGATTCCAGTGGGGACGAATTGATAATCTGTGAGGAGGGGGATGTACACGGTGATGAATCGGAGGATAATGATGAGGTGGACATCTTGCCTCTATAGAGCCAGTTTGTGCAAGCAGAGATTAATTGCTTCTTTTTTGGTGGGGGTCCAAACCAACCCGTCATTTCAGTCACAGTTGTGTGGCAGACCCTGTCACTGAAATGATGGGTTGGTTAAAGTGTGCATGTCCTGTTTATACAACATAAGGGTGGGTGGGAGTGCCCAAGGACAATTCCATCTTGCACCTCTTTTTTCCTTAATTTTTCATTGCGTCATGTGCTGTTTGGGGAGTGTTTTTTGGAAGGGCCATCCTGCGTGACACTGCAGTGCCACTCCTAGATGGGCCAGGTGTTTGTGTCGGCCACTAGGGTCGCTTAGCTTACTCACACAGCTACCTCATTGCGCCTCTTTTTTTTCTTCTTTGCGTCATGTGCTGTTTGGGGAGTGTTTTTTGGAAGGGCCATCCTGCGTGACACTGCAGTGCCACTCCTAGATGGGCCAGGTGTTTGTGTCAGCCACTAGGGTCGCTTAGCTTACTCACACAGCTACCTCATTGCGCCTCTTTTTTTTCTTCTTTGCGTCATGTGCTGTTTGGGGAGTGTTTTTTGGAAGGGCCATCCTGCGTGACACTGCAGTGCCACTCCTAGATGGGCCAGGTGTTTGTGTCGGCCACTAGGGTCGCTTAGCTTACTCACACAGCTACCTCATTGCGCCTCTTTTTTTTCTTCTTTGCGTCATGTGCTGTTTGGGGAGTGTTTTTTGGAAGGGCCATCCTGCGTGACACTGCAGTGCCACTCCTAGATGGGCCAGGTGTTTGTGTCGGCCACTAGGGTCGCTTAGCTTACTCACACAGCTACCTCATTGCGCCTCTTTTTTTTCTTCTTTGCGTCATGTGCTGTTTGGGGAGTGTTTTTTGGAAGGGCCATCCTGCGTGACACTGCAGTGCCACTCCTAGATGGGCCAGGTGTTTGTGTCGGCCACTAGGGTCGCTTAGCTTACTCACACAGCTACCTCATTGCGCCTCTTTTTTTTCTTCTTTGCGTCATGTGCTGTTTGGGGAGTAGTTTTTTGAAGGGCCAGCCTGCGTGACACTGCAGTGCCACTCCTAGATGGGCCAGGTGTTTGTGTCGGCCACTAGGGTCGCTTAGCTTACTCACACAGCTACCTCATTTCGCCTCTTTTTTTTCTTCTTTGCGTCATGTGCTGTTTGGGGAGTGTTTTTTGGAAGGGCCATCCTGCGTGACACTGCAGTGCCACTCCTAGATGGGCCAGGTGTTTGTGTCGGCCACTAGGGTCGCTTAGCTTACTCACACAGCTACCTCATTTCGCCTCTTTTTTTTCTTCTTTGCGTCATGTGCTGTTTGGGGAGTGTTTTTTGGAAGGGCCATCCTGCGTGACACTGCAGTGCCACTCCTAGATGGGCCAGGTGTTTGTGTCGGCCACTAGGGTCGCTTAGCTTACTCACACAGCTACCTCATTGCGCCTCTTTTTTTTCTTCTTTGCGTCATGTGCTGTTTGGGGAGTAGTTTTTTGAAGGGCCAGCCTGCGTGACACTGCAGTGCCACTCCTAGATGGGCCAGGTGTTTGTGTCGGCCACTAGGGTCGCTTAGCTTACTCACACAGCTACCTCATTTCGCCTCTTTTTTTTCTTCTTTGTGTCATGTGCTGTTTGGGGAGTGTTTTTTGGAAGGGCCATCCTGCGTGACACTGCAGTGCCACTCCTAGATGGGCCAGGTGTTTGTGTCGGCCACTAGGGTCGCTTAGCTTACTCACACAGCTACCTCATTTCGCCTCTTTTTTTTCTTCTTTGCGTCATGTGCTGTTTGGGGAGTGTTTTTTGGAAGGGCCATCCTGCGTGACACTGCAGTGCCACTCCTAGATGGGCCAGGTGTTTGTGTCGGCCACTAGGGTCGCTTAGCTTACTCACACAGCTACCTCATTGCGCCACTTTTTTTCTTCTTTGCGTCATGTGCTGTTTGGGGAGTGTTTTTTGGAAGGGCCATCCTGCGTGACACTGCAGTGCCACTCCTAGATGGGCCAGGTGTTTGTGTCGGCCACTTGGGTCGCTTAGCTTAGCCATCCAGCGACCTCGGTGCAAATTTTAGGACTAAAAATAATATTGTGAGGTGTTCAGAATAGACTGAAAATGAGTGGAAATTATGGTTATTGAGGTTAATAATACTTTGGGATCAAAATGACCCCCAAATTCTATGATTTAAGCTGTTTTTTAGGGTTTTTTGAAAAAAACACCCGAATCCAAAACACACCCGAATCCGACAAAAAAAATTTGGTGAGGTTTTGCCAAAACGCGTTCGAACCCAAAACACGGCCGCGGAACCGAACCCAAAACCAAAACACAAAACCCGAAAAATTTCTGGTGCACATCTCTAGAAAACGGGCAGCTAGCAATCCCAAAACATCGGCTTCCTATCTTTCACCTCGAGTACACCGTGTGATAGAAATTTTTGCACCATTCTGTCGCTGTTTAGGCTCGTGCCTGCGCATTGTGGTGCATACGCATTGTGCAGTCATTCGATAATCATCCACTGTGCGAATGCGCACAACAGTGATCAGGTCTGAATCGGGCCCTTTGTCCACTTTAATTGATTATTATAGTCTTTTTTTTTTTTACCAACTCTGGTATGAGGCCAACTAACTTGATTTTCATTACATTAAAATGGATCATTGGATGATTATATGGATTTTTAGTATACAGTATATATATTATGTGAGTTCATCAATGAAAAAGTTTGTTATACTTGTAAAAGAACATATTACGTTAGATGCTGTAGAAACATTAACTCCAGTCCCAGATTTATCAGAAAAGACATTTGTGATGAGCACAGGCAAATGTTTGTGTTTTGTTAGGCTGGGGCCACACATATCGGCCAAGTGGGTCCCGTTCACTTGGCAGGGAGGGGGTTTTTGTGTTCACATGGATCCTGTTCTGTGGGATGCCGCAGAACAGGATCCGGTCAGTGACACACAAGATTTCATAGAACATTGGTGGTCATACCGAGTTGATCACTCGCTAGCTGTTTTTAGCAGCCGTGCAAACGCTATGCCGCCGCCCACTAGGAGTGTATTTTAGCTTAGCAGAAGTGCGAACGAAAGGATCGCAGCGCTGCTACAAAGTTTTTTTGTGCAGTTTTAGAGTTGCTCAAAACTTACTCAGCGCTTGCGATCACTTCAGACTGTTCAGTTCCTGTTTTGACGTCACATACACACTCTGCATTCGCACAGCCACGCCTGCATTTTTCCTGGCATGCCTGCGTTTTTTCGAACACTCCATGAAAACGGTAATTTGACACCCAGAAACGCCCACTTCATGTCAATCACTTTGCGGCCAGCAGTGCGACTGAAAAGCTTAGTTAGACCCTGTCTGAAACTACATCGTTCGTTGTAATAGTACATCACCGCATACGCATGCGTAGAAGTGCCGTTTTTTGCCTCATCGCTGCACAGTGAACTAATGCAGCTAGCGAAAAACTCAGAATGACCACCATAGTGCGGCTGAACACATACGTTGAAATGTATGTGTTCACACACTGAAATCCCGTCGTCCGGCCCAACGGCAGCATGCTGCGGTCGGATCTGGCGGCAGCGGGACTGCCATACATGTGTGGGCGCCTGCATAGATGCACATGTGCACTCTCCTTACGACTTTTCCTCCCACTGGTATCCCCCCAGTACACTAAAAATTATCTGTAACCATATCTGAACCTATCTGGTAATAGAATTTCAGAGATATTGGTTGCATGCGTTTGCAAAGACATGTTTAGCTGCTGAGCTGTGTCAAGGCTACTTCGATATCTGCATTCCAGGGGGGGGGAAGCACCCCCCTCTCTCTGTCTGCTATTTGTTTGTGACCCATTCCCCTTTCTAGCACCTGTTATATAATTATCTCCAGGAATGATTGAGCAGCTGCCACTGTTTGCTGTTAAGATCTCCTGCTCTGTGCTGCCACGTAGCCATGGCAACCGGGAGGCAAGTGTTAGCGAAGTAACCTGAGCGCAGCTGATACTCCGGTCCGGGTTTTTACTGTGCAGTGGTTACAGGCTCTGTGCACGGCAGGGAATCCGGCGCTGGTTTTGTGCTCACAGTCTGTGAGGTCTGAGTGGGGCGTGGACAGCACCTGCTATATAAACCATCCCCTCAGGCTAGGCAAATGCTGCTGAATCTTTGTTTGTTAGTCAGTTCCAGAGAGTTAGCTAGTACTGTGTGACTTTGTATTTACTTGTTGCTTACTGCAAATAGGCCTTGGGATTCGGTACTTCATTCTGCCAATCCGGACCTAGCAGTAAGACTGGAGTCAGTTGTTTAACCTGCTTGGGTTCTTTTGCTATTCTGTGAACCTAGCAGGTTTGTGGCTGTACTCTCAGACCTGCCTGCTTAATCCTCTCTCACTGTGCAGGGCGTCCATGTGTCAGTTTAGTGGCAGTAAGCTGAACCTGTGCCCTGCAAGTGGGGGTTAGGATTGTGGATACTCTCCTTGTGTCTATATTTCTATCTCTGACCAAGGAGTTTATTTCCACACCCGTTGGTAACCCTTTAGGGTTCTTTCTGTTGCTCTTAGCAATATCATTTCGGGTGCTCAACATGTTAAATCACTACATCTCGCCTCATTGTCCGCTCTATTCCATCTGAGCATTCCTGACACTAGGGAGACACCCAATTCCTGAGCCTTCGGGCTTCTTTGTTCACTTTGTGTTTATTAGTTATTCCATCACCTTCTATGTATGTTATGTTATGTTATACTCCCAAGTCTGTCTGTGAGTTCGTTTGCTTTGCATCCCTCTCTGTTCATACACCGGTATACTCCTGTCAGCACTGGTGTGTGTAACATTTGCATGTGTGAGAAGGCACTGAATGGGAGCAGCATTTGGAAGGCATGCTGTTCCTTGTAGTGCTAATAGGAGATCCTGTGGGGTGGCTCCCAGGCTAGCTGACCCTCTGCCTGGATGCGTTTTAGTATGAGCTTTTATCAAGAGGCCTTACTGTAGATAAAACACATGGCCCTATGTGGGCACTGCTATTATGTAATGTTAGGACTGATGATATCGGAGAAACCTTGACGCAGCTCAGCAGCTAAACAATTCTCTGAAATTCTAATACCAGATAGGTTCAGATATGGGGCCTTATTCAGACCTGGTTGCTCGCAGGCGTTTTTTTGCACTGATACCTCTGGAAAAGGGGTTAACCAGAGGAGTCGGGCTCTATAGACCAGTGCAAGATAAATTTAAAAGATTTTAAAAACACCTAAATTAATGATTTATTCTATAGTGGCTCCTCAATGGCAATCTGGATGCCCCACATAGAAAATGGAATTTGGTTAGTGTAACTAAGCAAATAAGGAGCGCTTTTAGAATAACATACATTTCAATTTATTATTATCACATATAAATTATCAGCAGTTGATACATGTAATATAAAAATAAAAAATAAAAAACAATCTGGAATATAATAAGCTACAGAAATGGATTAGCTTCAGCAGAGTAGAAGTCCGTTATTTAAAGGTTTTTAATGCTGGTTGTATCCAGAGTGAAGGTTACTTTGTATCAACAATCTTAAAGTCCAGAACTAAAATAATAAGAAGAACAGGTACCTTATGCTCACCCCTGATTTGAAAAGATTGTTTCTCGCCCGCTGCTGGTATAGGCAGCGGTTATCCGTCAATGATGATGCAGACGTATGGGCTCAAAGCAGCTGATCGGTATCCCTTCTGTAGATATACAGGGTTTCAGCGAGTCCATATAATGATGTCAGCTGATGGAGCTTTTGCACAGCAGTGGTAATTCGAATAAGATGTTCCCAACACAGCAAGCGGCAGGGGGAGGACATACCGGATCTGGATAATGAGAGCTTCGCTTCCCAGTGGCGGACATTCAGTCTTTGACACCCTCAACGCGTTTCTCTGCCACGGTGACCATCAGTTTCTTCAGGAGGTATGAGTTTTTGTACTGTTGCAACCAGGTTATTGCCGACTACAGGGGAGAGGGTAATCGCTATGCAGGGGTGCGATCGGCTGTGACTCCTCCCCCTTTCTAGCACCTGGTATATAATTATCTCCAGAAATGATTGAGCAGCTGCCACTGTTTGTTTGGGCTATTACTATTCTAAGGATGTGGTTCTCCACGTTTTCAACATTTCTTTTAATGGGGTCAATGCACAGAGTTTTTCTAACTCATTATTACCCTGTGGATTTCTCTCTTTTTTGTGTGTGCAATTTGAACCAAAGAAAATAATTGAGAAAAATAGTGCACTAACAATTCTTATTTGCCTGTGGCACTCAGACACATGAACAGCACAGTGGGCCTAATGCAGTCCCCGAAGGATCTGAGGCACATAGTGCAAAGTGCGCACTGTACATGTGTAGTATGGGTCCTGCATACAGAAGATGGATGCACTACGGCTGCAAACGTCAAAGGATTGACTGTCTGCAGCCGACTGGTGGCGGGGAGTGGACGGCGATGGGCTCCGTTTACTAAAACAGAGTCATGCATGGCCTTCATTTTGAAGGCGTTCTGAGGTCAGAATCTCCGTCGCCTAAAGGAGATTTCCTGGCAACTTGGTCAGAGCTGTGGCGGCCGGTTTGCCTGACCCCATGTTGTCACAGGTGATCCGATGCTGCATCCTACTTATACCAGATTCCTCCTGCTGTATTACCATATCAGAGCATCGCTGATGCCTTCAAGGAAGCAGCAGTGATGCTCACTCCAACCACATCTGAATTAGGAGTGGTATGTGCTCTTTTCATTACTGTTCATTGTTGCATGTTTTTGACAGTAGGTAATTGACTTTAAACGGAAATTCCATTTTTAAATTGATATTAAACAAAAAATTCAACTAAAGGTGAGTACACACTAGGTGATGTGCTCTATGATCGACGGCGCCTAGTGTTTCCCCTCCCGGGCCGGGCCGGTCGGCAGCAGGGCATACACACTGAGCGATATGACGACCATATCGCTCAGTGACGTCACACAGCGGCCGGGCCGTGCATGCAGCTCTGGGACAACAGTCCAAATTGAGCTGCATGCACCGCCGAAAGGGAGGTTTGTTAACAACTCGCAGGGCCGTGCATCACTCATCAGTGGCTACATACACACTTACCGAGAAAGTGAGCGACGTCGCTCAGGAAATGTGAAAATGAGCAACGTTTTTAATTTTCTCGGCAAGTGTGTATGCACTTTTACTCTTGACAAAATTAGTTTAGAAACACATTTAACAAGCACTGCCTTTTCAAAGCAGTTTACTGTAGATCTTTTTCTCTCTTACTGGATTTTCGCCAGATTCAATGTGAAGGTTACAAATGTAGTTTAAAAAAGGTATTTCTTAGCATAAAAGAATACTGTATGAGATGAAAATGGTAATAGCTTGCTGTAAGTAACTTATTTTGGAATATTCACTTGGATTTCCGCAAAACTGTGAGATCACTGTTCTTCAAATATTTTAAAGATTATTCATGATTTACTGTATTCCATAAATTTTAGGAATGTACTGGATAAAAATCTAGGTATTAGAGGGGATTTATCACTGGCAGTGGTGTACCCTCTGCAGGCCAGATGTGAGTTATCACCTGTTGGTATCGGTCAGTTCACAAGTTCAGATGCACACTCACGGATGTCCAAGGACGTACTGAGGCTGTAAAAGAGCCCTGGCCACAGTGCTGTGTGCCACGAGTCACGGGGCTTTTAGGTCGGACCAGTCCATCAGCCCTTCTGGCATTTGGCTGAAGTTCCAGATGGCCAGTCCAGCCCTGCTGATGTCACATGCTCACTGCTCAGGCTATTTAAGTGTTTTAGTAACAGGTTACCTAACTGATACTTTAAGCTTTTGACTTTGTGCTTGTTCATGACTACTCATTGTAGACTTGGCTTATATCTTTGCTACATCACTGGTTTATAAACTGCGTGCCGTGGCACCCTGGGGTGCTTCGGGCCACTTGCAGGGGTGCCCTGGTTGGGTGGCCGAGCACCAATTCAAATTTATATGGACATTGTGATGTGCAAACCAATGCTTGTAGCTTCCAATCATGAAATATGTGGACAAACGGAAGCGCCGGCATTATATCACGGCCACGCATGCTCCCTACCCTGTCTGATCCTGCCGGGAAGAAGTGGCACCTACCGTTACTGTATGTCCGCTGGCTCACTGTACAGGTGAAGGCGGCAACCTGTGTACTGGGTGGGGAAGGCAAGGGAGAGAGGATGAGATGCAGGCTGAAAGACTGGGGAGGGGGAGGGGGCGGCAGGCTGAGAAATAGAGTGAAGGGGTGCAGGCTGAGTGGAACAAACTGAAGGGTGATGTTGAGAAGCACAGAGTGAAGGAATGCAGGCTTAGAGGCACATAGTGAAGGGTAGTAAGCTGAGAGGCACATAGTTAGGGGGTGAGCAGGCTGAGAGGTACAGAGTGAAGGGGAGCAGGCTGAGAGACACAGAGTGAAGGGTGATAGACTGAGAGACACAGAGTGCATGGTTGTAGGCTGAGAGGCACAGAGTGAAGGGGGCAGGCACAGAGTGAAGGGTGATAGACAGAGACAGAGAGTAAATGGTTGTAGGCTGAGAGGCACAGAGTGAAGGGGGCAGGCACAGAGTGAAGAGTGAGGCTGAAAGGCACAGAGTGAAGGGGGGCAGGATGAGAAACAGAGTGAAGGGAGGGCTGAGACAGAGTGAAAGGTGGGAGGTTGAGAGGTACAGAGTGAAGGAATGCAGGCAGGGCCGCCCTCCGGAAGGCGGCGCCCCGGGCAAAAGTCCTGCTTGCCCGTGGCAAGAACCGCTACTGAATGCAGGCTTAGAGGCACAGAGTGAAGGGTGATAAGCTGAGAGGCACGTAGTTAGGGAGAGGGCAGGCTGAGGTACAGAGTGAATGGGAGCAGGCTGAGAGACACAGAATGAAGGGTGATTGAGAGACACAGAGAGAATGGTTGTAGGCTGAGAGGCACAGAGTGAAGGAGGCAGGCACAGAGTGAAGGATGAGGCTGAGGGGCACAGACTGAAGGGGGGCAGGATGAGAAACAGAGTGAAGGGAGGGAGGGCTGAGACAGAGTGAAAGGTGGGAGGTTGAGAGGTACAGAGTGAAGGAATGCAGGCTTAGAGGCACAGAGTGAAGGGTGATAAGCTGAGAGGCACATAGTTAGGGGGAGGGCAGGCTGAGAGGTACAGAGTGAAGGGGAGCAGGCTGAGAGACACAGAATGAAGGGTGATTGAGAGACACAGAGTGAATGGTTGTAGGCTGAGAGGCACAGAGTGAAGGAGGCAGGCACAGAGTGAAGGATGAGGCTGAGGGGCACAGAGTGAAGGGGGGCAGGATGAGAAACAGAGTGAAGGGAGGGAGGGCTGAGACAGAGTGAAAGGTGGGAGGTTGAGAGGTACAGAGTGAAGGAATGCAGGCTTAGAGGCACAGAGTGAAGGGTGATAAGCTGAGAGGCACGTAGTTAGGGAGAGGGCAGGCTGAGAGGTACAGAGTGAATGGGAGCAGGCTGAGAGAAACAGAATGAAGGGTGATTGAGAGACACAGAGAGAATGGTTGTAGGCTGAGAGGCACAGAGTGAAGGAGGCAGGCACAGAGTGAAGGATGAGGCTGAGGGGCACAGAGTGAAGGGGGGCAGGATGAGAAACAGAGTGAAGGGAGGGAGGGCTGAGACAGAGTGAAAGGTGGGAGGTTGAGAGGTACAGAGTGAAGGAATGCAGGCTTAGAGGCACAGAGTGAAGGGTGATAAGCTGAGAGGCACATAGTTAGGGGGAGGGCAGGCTGAGAGGTACAGAGTGAAGGGGAGCAGGCTGAGAGACACAGAATGAAGGGTGATTGAGAGACACAGAGTGAATGGTTGTAGGCTGAGAGGCACAGAGTGAAGGAGGCAGGCACAGAGTGAAGGATAAGGCTGAGGGGCACAGAGTGAAAGGGGGCAGGATGAGAAACAGAGTGAAGGGAGGGAGGGCTGAGACAGAGTGAAAGGTGGGAGGTTGAGAGGCACAGAGTGAAGAGGGAAAAGGCTGAGACACAGAGTGAAGGGTGGGAGGCTGAGAGGAAGAGTGAAAGCGGAGAAGACTGAGGGGTCTATTTACTAAGCCTTGGCAGGAGATAAAGTCGCTGGATATAAAGTACCAGCCAATCAGCTACTAACTGACATGTCACAGGCTGTGTTTGAAAAATGACAGATAGGAGCCGATTGGGTGGTACTTTATCTCCAGCGACTTTATCTCCATCCAAGATTTAGTAAATAGACCCCTGAGACACATAGTGGAGGGTGGGAGGCTAAGAGATGACGGTGTGGCAGAGAGATGCAGGGGGGAGATGATGCTGTGACTGAGAGTTGCAGGTGGGAGATGATGGCGTGGCTGAGAGATATGGCTCAAATGGGGTATATCACTCACATAGTGGAATGGAGGCATGGATCCCACTGGGGCCAGAGGAAGCGGCATACATGGCTCTCACAGGGGGAAGGAATGGGACATGGCTCACACAGGGGCAAAGAGAAGGGGGATTGTAAGTTTTAATTTCCTATCAGCCTATTGTTTTTACCTACAGTGGGGTCAGTAATGCAGTGTAGGGTATAGAAGAGTCTGTAATATAGTGTAGGGTAAAGAGGGGTCAGTCATTTAGTATAGGGTATAGAGGTGTCAGTGTTTCTTTGTAAGGTATAGAGGGGTCAGTGATGTAGTGGTGGGTATTGAGGAGTCAGTGATGTAGTGTGTTTTTTTCCTATCAGCGACAATGTGTTGGTTATTTTTCATGTGAAGCCAATGTGTTTTACTATTTTCACTGTGGTGGCCTATGTGCTGTATGTCACAATCCTGACTGTAGTTCTCATATTTGGTGACTTACCTCTGCCATCTGTCCTGGATCCTGCATCTTTTCTGCTCACTGGGATAAACAGCTTGCCAGTACCATGAGTTTCCTGAGTGCTGAGTTGTCTGCCTGGAAGGTAAGAGTTAACAAGCTCCACCTGTGGTGATTAACCTTCTTTGTGAATCTGAATTCTCTATGCTGTGTCTACACAGCAATAATTGTTGTCATTATACTATATGCCTCTCTGACTCCAGTGGTCACCAGATACATTCTCCACTGTGCTCAGCAATCTGGAATTTAGACCTAAAAGTCAGCATCCTCTGTTCATTTGCAGAAGTTCAGGATTCAGTGTTTTTTCAGCCTGCTAGGCCTCACTCCACATCAGGGCCTAACCTGGAGTACTCACGTGACAGGGTCTAATCACCTGACCTGGAGTTATATAATCCTGTGCCAGCCTGAGATTCTCTGAATCACCTGACTCTGTTCACCAATCACCAAGGACCAGGAAGTATAAATAAAGAGACTTGTGTTACAGAATCTGCCAGTTCCTTGTGTCACACAGCTCTGTGTGAGGGTCGCAGCTGAGCTCCCTAAAAGGTAACACTTTTACTTTGGTTCCTGTAAAACTCTGCTCTTTTGCTACCCAGTCTGGATTACAGTTGTGTTACCAGTTATATCCAATATCAGTCTCGTCTTAAAGACGCAGCTGCAGTGTTCATCAGTCTCGTCTTAAGGACACAGCTGCAGTATTCTTCAGTCTCGTCTTAAAGCCACAGCCGCAGTATTTTTCAGTCTCGTCTTAAAGCCACAGTCGCAGTATTCTTCAGTCTCGTCCTAAAGACACAGCCGCAGTATTCTTCAGTCTCGTCTTAAGGCCACAGCCGCAGTATTCAGTTCAACTTCAGCCTCGTCTTAAAGTCACAGACACAGTCATTGTTCTACATACAGTTGCATTTCCAGTTATACCGGTACCCAGCCCGGTTCTCAGTCTCACCAGTAACCAGCCCGGTTCTTAGTCTCGCCAGTAACCAGCCCAGTTCCAGTCTCACCGGTAACCAGTCCGGTTCAACGTCTTCAGCTCTTCCCCCAGATCTGCGCAACTCCAGATAACCTATTTCATAGTTACCTTGAGTATACAAACACCTACTCCTGTGACAGTTCATTATCACCAATACATTCACCATCCTTGTATCAACACCAAGTACCTAGTGATCCAGTGGTCAGGATACGGCTCCCTCTGCCGAGGTCTGGGTTTGACCCCCGGACAGGGATTGCTCCTTACTACTTCATTTCTCTGATTCCCACATACCAGCCAAATATACACATAGTCCTCCAGTCACCCACACGGACTTCACATACACACCGGGTTCACAAAAACCACAGTCATGACACTGTATTATGTTCCTGTGGGGGCCTATGTGCTGTATTATTTTCCTGTGGCGGCTTATGTGCTGTAGTATGTTCCTACGGGGGCCTATGTGCTGTATCATTTTCCTGCGGTGGCCTATGTGCTGTATCATTTTCCTGCAGTGGCCTATATTAGAAAACATTAATTAACTTAAAGAAATGAAAACTTTACATCACAGATTCTATACAGAAAATAGTATTAATGTAATGTACCCCATTAACCAATTAAAGTACATGAACCATAGACCTCAGATTCACATTACAGTTTACAGATTGTACACTGTTGGTAAAATTAAAAATATAGTAGATAAGTAAGTAATTTGTGCAAGAGGCCCGAGATTCTGACTGCCTAGAGGCCTCCACAAGCTTTAATCTGTCACTGTTGTCCTGGGTGATGACACCTCTCGCCAGCCCTAGTTGCAGCCCTGCAGGTGAGGTGCAAATGACCAGAGGTACTGCAGCTAATACAAAGTTCTAACACCACCTACTACTTTGGTACCTGTTTTCGCCATACATTTAGCAATATCTGAACTGCAATTTTCCCTACAGTACCATGTGTTCAACAGCAACTGTTGCAGTCAAGAGAATGTGATATTACTACCATACTACTGTAAAATTGAGTAATCAACCTTAAACCTGGCACTACCCCAACTTGTTGCTGATTGATTGCTCTCTCTGCCAAAACAAAGTTCTGACATTAAGGAGAAAATTAAAATGGAGGTTATTCAGGAATCCACTTCACCAACTGGAATTTGATTTTTGTAGAGAAAAAGGACTATACTTTAAGAGCTTTCATCAACTTCAGGGACATAAATAATATGACCATTCTAAATAAAAAATGCTAAATGTGTGGGATGTTTACAATCACATGCACAACACAGAAATGGTAGTAGTAATAATAATAATAATAATAATAATAATAATAAAAGAAAACATATCAATGAGTGAATACTTTTGATATGGAGGACAGCCACTACAATACTTGGGGGTCTATTCAATATTAGCAGCAGTGATACTTCTGTATCCAACTCTCTGCAAGTAGCAGGGTAGATACAAAATCACTGGAGCAATTCAACATTGCTGTGGTGCAGGGAGAGCTGATAAGAAGATCAGCTGTCCAAGTGATCCTTATCACTACAATTTTTGTAGAAGCAAAATTTGCAACTGCAGACTTGGTAGTGTTAGTGCGCCTGCAGGAACTGCACACGAAACAGCAGACAGCCGGCAAAAGGTGCCGAACAGGGGTGAAGGGATACAGAAGGATCCCTCTTCTTCACAACCTGGGACACCTTCCCATAGGGAAGGAGTAGGGACCGGGAATCAGTGTTCTCTGAAGATGGCAAAGTTTTCCACGGTCAAGCTCTAAAAAGTTAGTATTTTCGAGCTTGATGAATTTTGGCCCCATAAATGGGGATGTTCATTTTCACCTGCTTTTGCAGAAATTAAGGTATAATGAACATAACCCTTGACGAATCCATTTGAAGAGATATCTAATCACTAACCAGCAAGGGCGTAGCTACCATAGGTGCAGGGAGTACAGCTGTTATGGGTCCGAGAGCTGAGAGGGGCCCACCTTCCCTGTCACAGTTACATGTGTTATATACAAGAGCATAGCTACCATAGGTGCAGGGAGTACAGCTGCTATGGGGCCCAGAGCTGAGAGGGGCCCACCTTCCCTGTCACAGCTACAGGTGAGCTACAGTCCAAGTGATCTGGGGGTGGGCTGGCCAGACACTTCCCACCCCACCGCACAACTCCTCCCCCCCCCCCCAGGAAGTTGGGGGACTGAACAGCATGGAGACTGTCTGCAGCAGCTGCAGGCCAAGATACACGGCAAACTTAAAGTAAGTGCACAGCCCACGACTCGTGGGTCATTTGAAGGGGGTGGAGCCAATTGCCAGAGGGGCAGGGCTTAAATTGTGGGCCGCGGCGACGGCTCTTTTACTTTAAAAAAACTATCTGGTCTGTCAGGGGACCCCCCTGCGTGCGCTAGTGTGATACCCTGAAACTGCAGCCCAAATCAACTGTGGCACTACAGGTGCCAGCATGACTTTGAAAAAAGTAAAATGTTTGCTGGAGTTGCATAGCACTGTGCCAGCAGCCTACAGCTTGCAGCACAGAAGGAGTTAACAGCACAGCTCATAGCTATACAGATTAGTCTGCAAAATGCAAAGGGCATGACTCACTCATTTGCAGACTCAGAGCGGGAAACACAGAGCGGGAAATCCCAGATAGAATGTGTACCTGGGAATGCAGGGTTATAAAAAGGTTGTCCTGCAGCAGCCTAGAGAGAGGACAGTCAGTGAGGAGAGTGAGCAGACAGTGAGGTGAATTTAGCCAGAAAGATGTAGCCCCAGTGAGGGCTCCCCACATGTTTAGTTGGGGAGTGATGCCAGCCACAGCAAAGCACTTGATGACAGAGGGAGACATCGCAGCGTAAGAGCAGCAGTATGCAGAATCCAGTGAAAGGGTGATGCCAGGAGAAAAGTGTGCTAATGGTGTGAGTCTCAAGAGGTATCTGGGTGAAGTGGTCGGAAGCCACGCGGCGTGAGTAAGCGCCCCCATGGAAAAGTATCTCGAGAGGTATCTGGGTGAAGTGGCCGGAAAGCCACGCGGCGTGAGTAAGCGCCCCCAAGGAAAAGAATCCTCGCTAAGTAAGAGAGAGAGAGACGGTCACCTGATGTGTAGCACTACTGGTCACAGAATGCCCTGGTACGTAATGCTGTTTGCCATGTATATGCCGCTGCGACTAAGCGATGCGCTGGAGGAGGCGCCCTGATGTGTGATCCACTGTAACTTATGCTTTGTGCTGGAGGAGTGTTCACAAGTTATCCCTGCAATCTCCCTGTTTGATGTTTGAATAAACTTTATGCTGTTTATCTGAGATGGGCTGGCGCCCAATTCTTTATGCGCTGCACCGACACCTGTAGTCCACACCCACAATGTACTTGTAGTTAAAGACCTGATTCTTCAGGGGACCCTCTGGTAACTGTGCCTGAACCCATGACAAGCCGGGGCAAGGTAAGGGTGATGTACTATACACAGTGAATGCAGATCTTGCATACCTAATACTTGTGGGATATCACACTAGTGCAGCGCACACAGTCCCCTGTGTTCCACACCCACTTCCCCGTGTGTCCCCGCAGACAGCGCGCACAGACCCCTGTGTTCCCCCTTCCCCCTGGTCCAGAGGGAACACAAGGGTATGTGCGCGCCGTCTGCGGGGACACACAGGGAAGGTGGTGTGGGATCACCGGGGACTGTGTGCGCTGGCAATGGGGACACAAGGGGGATGGGGGAACAAACTTACTGAGTCAGGGTAAGTCGGGATGCGGTGCCCTCCTAAATGTCCAGGGTTAATGATAGGGCCGGCCCTCCCACTGCCCAATCATATGTTCTTTAGTCACAGGGGCGTGCTTTCAGATGAGCTGAAAGCACGCCCCTGTCAAAGCGGCACTGCTATTAGGTGCCGCTTATTAGGCTTTTTCAATGGGCTTTCACTGCCCAGTGCTTGGCCCCGCCCCCCGCTTCCGGACATTTCTCGCAGACGGCTGGGGGCACCGTGATAGGTGCCTCCGATACACATTTAAAATAGTTTTTTTATAGGGTCAAATTATTAAAATAATACACAGCCTAAAGAAGATACTTATGACACAGAATATTGTCATATGTATCTTCTTTGCATTATTTTAATCATTAATGACAGGGGAGGCACTGCCTCCCCTGACTGCACATCCCCGGTGCAGCTGCTATGGGGTCCAGAGCTGACGTGGGTCCAACTTCCCTGTCACAATTATATGTGTTATATACAAGGGCATAGCTACCATTGGTGCAGGGAGTGCAGCTGCTATGGGGTCCAGAGCAGAGATGGGTCCACCTTTCCTGTCAAATTTGCTGTCTGCAGCTCTGTTCTGTCAGTTTAATTGCAGCTCTATTCTGTCTGCTTAATTGCTGTAGCAGCACACCTGTTGGGAAATGCCTTTTTACCTTACTACAGCATGTGGTTTATTTTATTAAAGTCAGAAGCCTTGTAGATGTGGGGCAGCACAGTTGCACTGAGTTAGTAATTAAAGGGGGCTTGTCTGTACTGAACCTTGTCATTGGTTAGTTAGCCCTTTATATTCCCAGTCTGCCCATTAGTCCATGCTGGTCATAGAATTGGGTTGCTGCGTAAGCCTTTGGTCCTCAGTATCAAGTCCCAGTCCTGTTGGAACACTGCGTCTTAGCTATAGTTCTGCAGAATCCTTCTTTGTTTGTCCCTGCAATCAGTCCATTGTTTATGTGAATGCATTGTGTGGTCTTTGTGAGAGACTGTCAGTTCCATTCCACTACAGTCTCTCTCTCTCTCAGGCCTCTCTCACAGTGTACATAGGGGGTGATTCAGACCTGATCTTTGATAGGCTAAATTTAGCACATCTACGATCAGCTTCCCTGACATGCGACGTCACACAGCCGCAGCGGCCCGTCCCCCCAGCGTTCCAGGCATGCCAGCATTGCCCAGACCGAACCCCCTAAACGACGGCTAAACGTCGCCGGCCCAGCAATCAGGCAGAGGCTATTGCTGGGCAATGACAGCTGTCTGCCATGTGCCGGCGCACTGTGGCACCGGCACATGCGCACTTCAGACCTTATCGTTGCTGGGCGAACATGCACAGCAGCGATCAGGTCTGAATTAGCCCCATAGTCTCAGCCCTATCAGTCTGTCCTCAGACCAATCCCTTGTCTCAGTCTGTCCTTGTCTATATTCAACAATGCTCCTTTGTGTTGGTACTGTGGTTGCCAGGAGTAACATCCTCTGGCCTGGAGCATTTTGTTTGTTTGTTTGTTTGTTTGTTTGTATGTATGTATGTATGTATGTCTGTTCTGCTTTCCCTCTCTGTATTCAATTGTTATACACTTCTGTGGTTGCCAGTAGCAACTACTGTGGATTCGGAGCATTGCTTGTCATTTATGTACCAGTTGATATGTCTTATCCAGCCCTGATCCCCCTGTGTGTTATACTCCTGCTATTTACCAGTACCTGCCAGTCCAGCTTTATCTAGTCTTTGTATAGTGTGTGCCCGTCTGTCCAGCTTTAACACACTCTGTGCCAGGTGAGTGTCAACCCCAGGATATTTCGATGCACTTGCACAGCCTCCGATAGTTTCCATGTCCACATTAAGACCTGGGGGCTTGCGCAACACTCCATCCAGATACATACCATGGATCATTCTATCAACACTCAATCTTGATATACTCCCCAGATCACAACACCCACTGGGTGATACATAAGGGTCCTTACAAACTGTTGCCATGGGACCTACAACCTGCATCTAGTCATGACCTGGACCTGCTCATTGTAATATGGTATACAATGACCTGGAGGGCATTACCATTTTACTTAAAATGAACAGGGGGTACGGTAATGTGACATAACAGGAACTGGGGACACTGCATGTCATAATGTGAATTGGGGATACTGTTGCGTAATATGTACCGTCAGCTATTCAATGTGACTTAACATTAACTAAGGCACTATTATGGTTCAGAATATGACATAGGGCAGTATTATGGTGCATAAAATTAACACGCTGCGGGGAGGTGTCTCTCAAGAAGGATTGGGCAGGGGCCCCTTCAAAATGTTGCTATGGGGCCCACACAGTTCTGGCTATGCCCCTGCTAACAAGTGATTCTTAGGTTGGTTTTCAAACCATCACATATTACCACATATAATTTATATGTGACAAGGACAACACTTATTATTTCACGACGTGGGCACAACACTGGCATGATTGTGAATCTACAAGTTCCAGCATGTAAAGTAAATGGAGACAGGTTGGCCACATTAGAAAATGGCACCTCAAGCCATTTAAATATAAATAATTTATTCCAACATCAATATTTAGAGGATAAAAATGGGCAAGAGAGAACCTCTAAACGAACCATATTTATCTATTCACAATCCCATCCTCTGCCAGTATTCCCTTGGCAATTAAGAATGACACAATCAGCAGAGGTCAATCTTTCTTGTAAACACGCACTGACAGGCATGTGTCAGCCACTTCCATTATTAGTTGTGCGTTCTACTTCTACAGCAATATCATCATGTTATGTAAAGAGTGGCTAAGATGTCCTGCTCTCCACCAAGCACAGGGCAGGGAAAGAGCTTTGCTTTGCCACCTGTCAATATCCATTGTGTCACCACTGATCTTTAAACAGTGATTGCTTTGGGCAATGTTACAGAATTAAAAGATTGACCTCAAAAGAATAAATCCTAAACTCCTTCTAACTATCCTAACAAAGAACCACTGTGTGCAGTTGTCTGAAGTTACTCTAAACACAATTTCTTATAGAAAACAGCATAAGGAGTTTATGAATACATTTCCAGTTTCAGTAAACAGTGGCAGAGTGGCGTTTAGAATGGACTTCTTCACTGAATTCACAATATCTTTGGTTCTTCATAGATTTGGCTGGTTGAAAAGTTGTGTAACTCTAGGATTGTTATTGGACAGATTGCATTTATATTATTTTCTGTCCAAGAGAGCACTCTGGCACTTCTGTTTGTGTAATGTATACAGTATACTGTAACAAAGCCAAATGTTGAGGTCTCTTGTTGTAGTGTGGTCAACCCAACCTATCAGATCCTGGTGCTGGTTGTGGCTATTTGTGAGGAAACCCCATGTTGTTCCCCATGCAGTCTGGAGGTTTCCTTGTTTATGTGTAATAAATATCATGAAGTGGACTAAGTAGTGTCTGATTTTGTGACATTAACATACCACAATAACTTTCATCTAAAGTTATAAGTAATGTTTGTCAGACAGACAGTACTGTGCAAAAGTTTTAGGCAGGTGTGGGGAAAAACATTGCTGCAAAGAATGCTTTCAAAAACAGGAGTGTTAATAGCTTATTTTTATAAATTAATACAATGTAAACTGAACAGAGGAGAAATCTAAATCAAATCAATATTTGGTGTGACCACCCTTTGCCTTCAAAACAGCATTAATTCTTCTAGGCGCACTTGAAGGAACTCGGCAGGGAGGTTGTTCCAAATATCTTGGAAAACTAACAACAGATCTTCTGTAGATATAGGCTTGCTCAAATCCTCGTGTCTCTTCATGTAATCACAGACAGACTCGATGATGTTGAGATCAAGACATCACTTCCAGGACTCCTTGTTTGTCTTTTTGCTGAAGATAGTTCTTAATGACATTGGCTGTATGTTTGGGGTTGTTGTCCTGCTGCAGAATAAATTTGCGCTAATCAGATGCCTCTCTGATATTGCATGATGGATAAGTACCTACCTGAGGACCGTAGATGCAGTGGTCAGCCAAGGAAACCATGCATCAGGTGAAAGATGTCCCGCAGTGCTATCAGTTCAGAACTAGAGATGAGCGGGTTCGGTTCTCAGAGAACCGAACCGTACCGATCTTCACCATTCGAGTCCAGTTCAGAGCCAGGCTTGGGTTTTCCCGCCTGACTCGGAAACCAGAACGAGGCAACATGTCATTATCCCGCTGTCGGATTCTCGCCGGGTTTGGATACCATATAAGAAACCGCACGTCCCCGCCATTTTCACTCCGGCATTGGAGAGTGTAGAGAGAGGACGTGTCTCGGTCCTCGGTGTCCTCTGTGGTAGTGTCTTGTGCTGTATTTGTCCAGTCACAGTGTTTGTGTCCTCTTGCTGCCATATGTCCATTGCTGCTGTGTTGTGCTGCATCAGTTCAGTGGTGGTGTATTGTGCTGCATCAGTCCAGTGGTAGTGTCCTGTGCATCAGCCATCAGTCATTCCAGTGACCAGGCAGTCACAGTGTTTGTGTCCTCTTGCTGCCATATGTCCATTGCTGCTGTGTTGTGCTGCCTCAGTTCAGTGTTGCTGTGTTGTGCTGCATCAGACCAGTGGTAGTGTCCTGGCCATCAGTCATTCCAGTGACCAGGCAGTCACAGTGGTATACGCTGCTGCTTTATGTCTACTGCTGCCATATAATAATAATAATAATAACAACAACAACAACAAGTCCCTTGCAGTGTTGCTGTGTTGTGCTGCATCAGACCAGTGGTAGTGTCCTGGCCATCAGCCATGAGTCATTCCTGTGCCGCATATTGTGTTATAGAAGAACTCCAAAAAATAAAGGAGAACAGACATTTGGAAGATAAAATAGGGAAAGATCAAGAACCACTTCCTCCTAGTGCTGAAGCTACTGCCACTAGCCATGACATAGACAATGAAATGCCATCAACGTCGTCTGCCAAGGCCGATGCCCAATGTAATAGTAGAGGGCATGTAAGATCCAAAAAGCCAAAGTTTAGTAAAAAGACCCCAAAAAAGAAATTTAAATGGTCTGAGGAGAAACGTAAACTTGCCAATATGCCATTTACGACATGGAGTGGCAAGGAACGGCTGAGGCCCTGGCCTATGTTCATGACTAGTGGTTCAGCTTCACATGACGATGGAAGCCCTCATAACTGAGGCCTTGACACTTATGTTGGTGTTAGACGTGCGTCTGGTATCCGCCATTAGTGCAGTGGGATTTATACAATTGATGGAGGTATTGTGTCCCCGGTACCAAATTCTATCTAGATTCCACTTCACTAGGCAGGTGATACCGAAATTTTGCCATTTAATTCCAGTGATTTGGACGTATAATTACAGTGATTTTGCCATTTAATTCCAGTGATTTTGCCATTTAATGCCAGTGATTTGGACGTATATTCCAGTGATTTGGACGCATAATTACAGTGATTTTACAGTATTCTTACAGTGATTTTGCCATTTAATTCCAGTGATTTGAACGTATAATTCCAGTGATTTAGATGTATAATTCCAATGATTTTTCAGGATTATTCCAGTGATTTTTCCATTTAATTCCAGTGATTTTGCCATTTAATTCCAGTGATTTGGATTTATAATTCCAGTGATTATGCCATTTAATTCCAGTGATTTGGATGTATAATTCCAGTGATTTGGACGTATAATTCCAGTGGGAATTGTTTGTGTCGCTTGGCTTAGTCATACAGCTACCTCATTTCATCTCTTCGACATCTTTGCATGAGGTGCTGTTTGGGGCCTAGTTTTTAAAAAGTGCCATCCTGTCTGACACTGCCAGGGGTACGGCTGTATTAGTCCTGGGGTACTGCCGTATAAGTCCACCAATTGCAGATTTTTTTTTAAATGACGGGCATGCTGGAGATGCTGTCAGTGGACCGAACAATTGCGGCCCACTCTCGACTTTCAGCCACTGCATAACACTACTAGATGGGCCAGGTGGTTGTGTTGCTTAGCTTAGTCATACATCAACCTCGGTGCACCTTTTTTTTTTCTTTGCATCATGTCCTGTTTGGGGACTATTTTTTTAAAGTGCATCCTGTCTGACACTTCCGTATATGTCCAGTGGTACTGCCATTTAATTCCAGTGATTTGGACGTATAATTCCAGTGATTTTGCAGTATTATTACAGTGATTTTGCCATTTAATTCCAGTGATTTTGCCATTTAATTCCAGTGATTTGGACATATAATTCCAGTGATTTTGCCATTTAATTCCAGTGATTTGGATGTATAATTCCAATGATTTTGCAGTATTATTCCAGTGATTTTGCCATTTAATTCCAGCGATTTTGCCATTTAATTCCAGTGATTTGGATTTATAATTCCAGTGATTTTGCCATTTAATTCCAGTGATTTGGATGTATAATTCCAGTGATTTGGACGTATAATTCCAGTGGGAATTGTTTGTGTCGCTTGGCTTAGTCATACAGCTACCTCATTTCATCTCTTCGACATCTTTGCATGAGGTGCTGTTTGGGGCCTAGTTTTTAAAAAGTGCCATCCTGTCTGACACTGCCAGGGGTACGGCTGTATTAGTCCTGGGGTACTGCCGTATAAGTCCACCAATCGCAGATTTTTTTTTAAATGACGGGCATGCTGGAGATGCTGTCAGTGGACCGAACAATTGCGGCCCACTCTCGACTTTCAGCCACTGCGTAACACTACTAGATGAGCCAGGTGGTTGTGTTGCTTAGCTTAGTCATACATCAACCTCGGTGCACCTTTTTTTTTTCTTTGCATCATGTCCTGTTTGGGGACTATTTTTTTAAAGTGCATCCTGTCTGACACTTCCGTATATGTCCAGTGGTACTGCCATTTAATTCCAGTGATTTGGACGCATAATTCCAGTGATTTTGCTGTATTATTACAGTGATTTTGCCATTTAATTCCAGTGATTTGGACATATAATTCCAGTGATTTTGCCATTTAATTCCAGTGATTTGGACGTATAATTCCAGTGGTTTTGCCATTTAATTCCAGTGATCCTGCCGTATAATTACAGTAATCCTGCCGTATAATTACAGTGGTACTGGCGTATAATTACAGTGATCCTGCCGTGTAAATCCAGGGATCCTGCCATATAATTACAGTGATACTGGCGTATAAATCCAGTCCAGCGATACTGCCGCATATATATATATATATATACAATTCCAATGGTGGATTTGGCTTTGTATATATATATATATATATATATATATATATATATATATTGACAAGAACACTGGAATAGTGTTTGAGGGCAGGTATGTTTGTCCCAGGTTCTTGTCTTACATGTATTAGGAAAATGTTTTGTTTTGTCAGAACCTTTTCAGTTTATTGGAAAAGCTGGATAAGGGCCCTGAAAGAGAGATAGGGCAAGTTCCAGACATTGGGCCCAGTTTGGGTCTTTGTCCTCACAGAGGGCTAATCAGGGTTTCAGCTGTGTAAGTGGGTTATAGGGCTGCTAGCCTGATTAGTGTGTGCAGACTGCCTGGGAAGACTGCAGGATCTCTCTGAGAGAAATACGCTTCCTTACACAAGTGAGTCATACAGTGTTGGTTGGAAAACTCTGTGTTTTTGTCTAGAGACAGGAACGTCTTGTGTTTAGTTAGTGCCGGACAGGCAAGGTATTTTCTTTTGAAGTTTGGTTTGTTTTCTGTTTAATAAAACTGGTCGTGGCCAGTTGCACCACACACTGGACTTGTGTGATTCCTCAGCTGCTGCATAGCTGCCATTTACCCCACGAAACGGCACCTTGTTCCCTTACAGTGTTACAACTTGGTGGAGAATGCGAGCATTCCATTCAGCGCATAAGTGAAAGCAGCAGCTTTATGAGGCCTGCAGAAAACGGTGGTTTATGCAGATACAGCCCAGTGTGAAGTTGCTGAGACTCACCCCTGAGGATTTGATATATGTCCTGGGTGAAAGCAGCTACAAAGCCACCTGAAAAATCTGTTGACATGGAGGAACTGCTTAAAGCCTTGCTGCAAGCTACAGCGGTTCAGCAGGAGGCCAACAGACAGCAACAGGTGGCAATGGAGGAAAATAGGAGACAGCAGCAGGTGGCAATGGAGGAAAATTGGAGACTACAGCAGGAGGCCAACAGACAGCAGCAGGTGGCAATGGAGGAAAATAGGAGACAGCAGCAGGTGGCTATTGATGAACTTTACAGGCAACAGCGTCAGGATAGAGAGGCCTTAACAGAAGTGGTGCAGAGCCTTGCAGCCTGGATTGGAGATGTGGCCGTCAGTGCTCCGACCAGCTCTAGTTCTATACGGGCCAGTCACTTCCTGCAGAAAATTACAGAGGCTGATGATGTGGAGGCCTACCTGACCACGTTTGAAAGGACTGCCGAGCGTGAGAACTGTCCGAAAGCACAGTGGGCCAGTCTGCTGGCACCTTTTCTGTCAGGTGAGCCCCAAAATGCGTACTTTGATTTAAGCCCTGCTGAGGCTCGGGACTATGATAAACTAAAGACTGAGATCCTGACCCGCCTGGGAGTCACGCTGTCAGTACGAGCACAACGGGTGCACCGTTGGGTGTACGCCATGAAGAAGCCTCCTCGCTCCCAGATGCACAACCTTATTCAGCTAACAAAAAAATGGTTACAGCCAGAGACATTAACTGGTCCCCAGATGGTTGAAAGAGTCGTCATGGACCGCTATTTGAGATCTTTGCCCATGGTCCTGCGCAAGTGGGTGAGCCATGGAAACCTGGGTACTGCTGACCAATTAGTGGACATGGTAGAGAGGTATTTGGCAGCAGAGGAATTACTGATGACCACCCAGCAACCCATAGATCCTCGACAGCGCCCTTCAGTAAAGACTGGTAAGACTGTTCCGTGGGAAAACGTTGCTGGGCGGATAAGAGAACGCAAGGCTGGAGAGACTGTAAACACTGGCCCTGGAGACAGGCCAATGGGGCTAGAACGGTCTATGCTGCCCAAACGGGTTGATAATCGTGTGGTTAAATGTTTTACGTGTGGTATGCCAGGTCATGTTATTGCCAATTGCCCAGTCACGCAAGAACCCATGCAATGTGATGCTGCCTTTGAATGTCACAGAATGTCTTTCTTTTCTAGGTTAGCCTGTACTGTGGTACCTTCACCTGAGTTGGAAAAACAAATGTGTGACGTGTTCTTAGAGGGTAACCGGGTAGAGGCCTTGCTAGATTCAGGAAGTTTAGTTACCTTCGTGTAAGCTGGGTTAGTGAACCCCTTAAAGGTCCAGCAAATACCTATTGGGGTAACTTGCATACATGGGGATACCCAACATTATGTCACTGCTGAAGTGAATATAGAAACTTGTTGTGGGTCAGTAATGGTTAAAGTAGGACTGGTCCCCACCTTGGTGCATGAGGCCATAATAGGGAGGGATTTTCCTAATTTTTGGAAACTGTGGGAATCACGTTTATCAACAGATGTGAGAAGTAAAGAGCCAGTTGATAATACCGGTGATTTTATGGATGTACGTGTGTCTTCGGAACTTTCTGACCCTTTGCCTTTTGCTAGTTTGGCTGGGGAAGTGACAGATGGGGAGTCCAGTGAGGACCCTCTTGCTGGGAACAGAGACATAGTAGTTAGAACTGAAAGCGTGCCTGACCTGGAGGTAAAGAAGGATCTGTTTGCATCTGAACAGTTAAAGGATCCTACCTTGATAAAGGCTAGAGAGAATGTTAAGATTGTTAATGGGGAACCTGTGGTACCAGGTGACAGGGTTACGTATCCCCACATGGCCATCTGTAATGAGCTCTTGTACCACATTGTCAAAAAGGGTGAGGATGTGATGGAACAGCTGGTAGTTCCCCAGCCTTATCAGAGAACGGTACTAGATTTAGCTCATAGTCACGTTACAGCAGGACATTTAGGGGCAGAAAAAACCACTGAAAGAGTTTTGCAAAGGTTCTTTTGGCCAGGGGTTTATAAAAAATTGTCTGAATATTGTTCTTCCTGTCCTGAATGCCAGTATCATGCCCCTAGACCCCATTTCAGGAGCCCACTAGTTCCCATGCCTATTAGAGAGGTCCCTTTTGACAGAATAGCCATAGATCTCGTGGGGCCCTTGTTAAAGTCCGCTCGGGGCCATCAGTATATCCTGGTAATAATGGACTATGCCACTCGATATCCTGAGGCAGTCCCTTTACGCACTATCACAACCAAGGCGATAGCTAGGGAGCTGGTGCAGGTTTTTAGTAGAGTGGGAATACCAAAAGAAATTTTGACTGACCAAGGTACTCCATTTATGTCAAGGATCATGAAAGAATTGTGCAAATTATTTAAGGTCACTCACCTCAGGACGTCCATTTACCATCCTCAAACTGATGGGTTGGTGGAAAGGTTTAATAAAACATTAAAAAGTATTTTAAAAAAGGTTGTTGATAAAGATGGGAAAAACTGAGATTGTTTGTTGCCCTACTTGTTAATGGCCATCAGAGAAGTTCCTCAGTCCTCTACGGGGTTTTCACCATTTGATTTGTTGTATGGTAGACACCCCAGAGGGCTGTTGGACATTGCCAAAGAGACGTGGGAAGGACAGCCCACTCCTTATTGAAGCGTTGTTGAACATGTAACACAAATGCAGGATAGGATTGCAGTCGTGGTACCTATTGTCAGAGAGCACATGGAACAGGCCCAAAGTGCTCAACAGAGGGTATATAACCGGAGTGCCAAGATATGGGAATTTGCTCCTGGAGATAGAGTTCTTGTTTTGGTACCCACTGTGGAGAGCAAGTTCTTAGCTAAATGGCAGGGTCCATTTGAGATTAGGGAAAAAGTGAATGAGGTTAATTACAAAGTATACCAACCGGGAAAGAGAAAACCCGAACAAATCTACCATGTTAACTTAATCAAACCCTGGAAAGTTAGGTTGTCTCTGTCAGCGGAGCCTTGCCCTTCGTTGTCTTCACCTCGGTTGCTTCCCGCAGTAAAGGTGTCAGAGACATTATCAGCTGATCAGAACAATCAAGTTAAAGAATTTCTCATCCAAAATAGGGAGATATTTTCAGAGCTGCCTGGCCAAATGACCATGATAAAACATGACATTGTCACAGAACCAGGGGTCAGGGTCCATTTAAAGCCATATAGGATTCCTGAAGCTCAGCGAGAAGCTGTTTCTAAAGAAGTTAAAACCATGTTAGAACTTGGAGTCATAGAGGAATCTAACAGTGAGTGGTCCAGTCCCATAGTTCTCATCCCGAAGCCAGACGGTAGCATACGCTTCTGTAATGACTTTCGTAAGTTAAATGAGGTGTCCAAGTTTGACGCATACCCCATGCCCCGTGTGGATGAGCTTATAGAAAGGCTGGGAACAGCCAGGTTTCGCACCACAAGAGAGGAAAAAACGTATACAGCGCTCTTTGACACAGTATGATCTATGTAAATATATACTTTTAATAATATTGTTAAAATAGTTTGAACAAAATAAAAACATTCAATCTAAAATAATATTCTTGTATTCTATGTCTCACTTTTTGAGTATAGGTGGACTTTGAGACCTAATTGGTCCTAACACCAACCAATATGCAGAGCACCAATTGGTACGTTTAAAACCAGCATGAATACAGTCAAATATACGGACCAGATGTGTGATAATTTATCCAATTAGATGTAGTTTACCCAGTCTGTGTTCCGTTTGGAAAGGTTCCCATAGGTGCAAGTTCGTATGGCAACGATGACAATTTTCTGGGGTCCTGGTTCACAGTTCACTGGAGGTTCCGTGTTCCGATGATCTCTGTAAACAAGAGATATATTGGACCTTTCAATTAAATTCCCTACATCCTGAAGGTCTAAATGAGGCATTAGAACTCAACACAATATTATAAAATACCTTTTGATGATATAACAATGGTATCTTTGGATTGAGATAAAGAACATTTAATATAGGCTATAACCTTATTTATATTATCTTTAATTAACTACTAGGGACCCATTAGATATTTACATTTAGTATCCAACCATATCCAAAATCCAATTATTTATATATAAATAGAAGTAAAAATATTCTATATCACAATTTTTAACACTACATGATAGACGTTTATGAGGCACATTAAGGATAAAAAGACCAAAAGATTAAGGTCCAAATAATAAATAAATAAATAATAACAACAACTATAATAAAAATACTAATAATAATAAATAATAAACAATAATATAATAAATATAAAAAATAATAAAAACCATATATAAAAATAAAAATAATAAATAATATAATAATAAATAAAAAATAATAATAAAAAATAAAAAACAAAAATATAAAATGATAAAAAATTAATAATTCTATAGCACTAATTGAATATTAAATACAGATTTCATATACCTAGTAATATATCACTAATTCAAACGAATAATTATATTAAACACATTTATTGTATTAATGTTTATTCATATTAAGTCAATACTATTAAGATGGATTAATTTGGAAACACTATCCAGCTATACACTTAATTCATTCTCCCTTCATTTTAATCAATAAACTTCAATATAAGAAAACTGTTGGTTTTTGGTCATTGACCTATAAGACATGCTCTTACATATTCCTTACATTCCTTACTGTCGTTATATTTATTCCATTAAGATGTAGTCCTGATTAAACAGTTAAAACCAGAATTAGCACTATATTACCCAGATCAAGCTAGAGCTCTATAAACAAGTTTACAGGTTACCTAGCAACACATTGAGCTCACTAACTATTATTTGGCCGCCTACGATTGGAACGTAGCAGACACATGATCGGCAATTGTCCGATCATGTGACCCTGACGCATTTACCAACTAAGTGCCTACTAACGCGAGACCCCAGTCACGTGATCGGCAATGTCCGATCACGTGACCAGAACGCAATGCGTTCCAGCAAAAGATTTTAACATCACTTCCTTGTCCCGATAATCACGTGATATTCTCACGTGATTGATAGTATCTTCCTTATTGGCTGCTTTTTAGAATGGGAATCACATGATCGGATCTAATACAAATAATAAAACAAAAATATAGAATCCTTCTCGTCTCCAGCTTCGTTTTTATTATCTATTAACCTAGAAAGGCTCCCCAATATAAACAATAAGAGCCAGATCTATTTTAGAATTGTTTTAATGATTTGTTCAGCATAACAATTAAACACCAGCTGTCTCCACTGATAACATCACTTCCCCTATAAAAGGGGCACCAGTCTCAACACCACAATACCTTTGACAAAGCTGCCTGGAGCAGCGAAACGCGTTAGGCTGAGACCTGTGTGGACATTTGCTGACCAGCACCACCATTGCATCACCATCTACAGTCAGGACCCTGCATCCTTTGGTTTCCGTGAACCAGGACTCCATATTGGCTTGCCATTGCCCACTACGCATACAGGAGAATCCACTCATCGGAACACGGAACCTCCAGTGAACTGTGAACCAGGACCCCAAAAAATTGTCATCGTTGCCATACGAACTTGCACCTATGGGAACCTTTCCAAACGGAACACAGACTGGGTAAACTACATCTAATTGGATAAATTATCACACATCTGGTCCGTATATTTGACTGTATTCATGCTGGTTTTAAACGTACCAATTGGTGCTCTGCATATTGGTTGGTATTAGGACCAATTAGGTCTCAAAGTCCACCTATACTCAAAAAGTGAGACATAGAATACAAGAATATTATTTTAGATTGAATGTTTTTATTTTGTTCAAACTATTTTAACAATATTATTAAAAGTATATATTTACATAGATCATACTGTGTCAAAGAGCGCTGTATACGTTTTTTCCTCTCTTGTTCTTTAAAGGGTTTGACTACCCCTTATTATTCAGCTGCTAGGACTAGCCACCCATCACAGCGCCTGCATATATACTTGATATATATATTTCCAGGTTTCTCACCACGTTGGACCTGACCAAAGCTTACTGGCAAATACCTTTATCTGATAGCGCAAAAGAAAAAACAGCCTTTTCGGTTCCGGAGGGGCTGTACCAGTATAAGATGTTACCCTTTGGGTTGCATGGGGCACCAGCAACCTTTCAACAGGTGATGGCTAAAATTTTGAGGCCCCATAAAACATATGCAGCTGCCTATTTGGATGATGTGGTAATTCACAGTACAGACTGGGGGTCCCATTTGGTTAAAGTACAAGCAGTACTGGACTCAATCAGAGAGGCAGGGTTAACTGCTAACCCAAAGAAGTGCTGCCTCGCAATGGAGGAGGTCAAATACTTGGGCTTCACCATAGGCAGAGGTCTGATTAGGCCGCAATTGAATAAAATTGATGCTATTCAAAACTGGCCTCGTCCAGTGAATAAAAAACAGGTAAGGGCTTTTTTGGGAATAACTGGGTACTATAGATGGTTTATTCCCAATTTTGCGACCACAGCAGTGCCGTTGTCAGACCTTACCAAAGGGAAGCAGTCAAATATGGTGAAATGGAACCCTGATGCAGAAAAAGCGTTCCAAGCGTTAAAAGTGGCTTTGTGTTCACAACCTGTATTGATAACACCAGATTTTTCAAAAGAATTTGTGGAACAGACAGATGCCTCAGAGGTAGGGATAGGGGCTGTGCTGTCACAAACCAGAGATGGGGACGAACACCCTATAATTTATTTGAGTAGGAAACTCAATGAGCATGAAAAAAGGTATGCCATTGTGGAAAAGGAAGCTTGCTTTGGCCATTAAGTGGGCACTAGATACCTTGAGATATTACCTCTTGGGTAGACAATTCAGACTAGTGACAGATCATGCCCCTTTAAAATGGATGTATGTAAATAGAGGCAAGAATGCTCATGTAACTAGATGGTTTCTAGCATTGCAGGATTTTAAGTTTACTGACGAACATAGACCAGGCCAACACAGATGCATTGTCCCGCATCTTCTGTTTGGGGGCTACAAGTGTTCCGGCCCCTAGGTCGAAACAGGGGAGGGGGATATGTGACATGAACACTGGAATAGTGTTTGAGGGCAGGTATGTTTGTCCCAGGTTCTTGTCTTACATGTATTAGGAAAATGTTTTGTTTTGTCAGAACCTTTTCAGTTTATTGGAAAAGCTGGATAAGGGCCCTAAAAAGAGAGATAGGGCAAGTTCCAGACATTGGGCCTAGTTTGGTTCTTTGTCCTCACAGAGGGCTAATCAGGGTTTCAGCTGTGTAAGTGGGTTATAGGGCTGCTAGCCTGATTAGTGTGTGCAGACTGCCTGGGAAGACTGCAGGATCTCTCTGAGAGAAATACGCTTCCTTACACAAGTGAGTCATACAGTGTTGGTTGGAAAACTCTGTGTTTTTGTCTAGAGACAGTTAGGAACGTCTTATGTTTAGTTAGTGCCGGACAGGCAAGGTATTTTCTTTTGATGTTTGGTTTGTTTTCTGTTTAATAAAACTGGTCGTGGCCAGTTGCACCACACACTGGACTTGTGTGATTCCTCAGCTGCTGCATAGCTGCCATTTACCCCACGAAACGGCACCTTGTTCCCTTACAGTGTTACAATAAATATATATATATATATATATATACCCTGTTGCAAAGCCGATTACTGAGGCCATAACAACTATGCTGGTGTTAGACGTGCGTCCGGTATCCACCATTAGTGCAGTGGGACTGCAGTGCCAACCCTAGATGGGCCAGGTGTTTGTGCCGCACACTTGTGTCGCTTAGCTTAGTCATACAGCTACCTCATTGCCCTCTTTTACTTCTTGGCATGATGTGCTGTTTGGGGACTATTTTTTTAAAGTGCCATCCTGTCTGACACTTCCGTATATGTCCAGTGGTACTGCCATTTAGTTCCAGTGATTTGGACGTATAATTCCAGTGATTTGGACGTATAATTCCAGTGATTTGGATGTATAATTCCAGTGATTTTGCCATTTAATTCCAGTGATTTTGCTATTTAATTCCAGTGATTAGGACGTATAATTCCAGTGATTTGGATGTATAATAACTCCAGTGATTTTGCAGTATAATTACAGTGATTTTGCAGTAAAATTCCAGTGATTTTGCCATTTAATTCCAGTGATTTGGCCGTATAATTCCAGTGATTTTGCAATTTAATTCCAGTGATTTGGCCGTATAATTCCAGTGATTTTGCCATTTAATTCCAGTGATTTTGCCATTTAATTCCAGTGATTTGGGTTTATAATTCCAGTGATTTCCCATTTAATTCCAGTGATTTGGACATATATTTCCAGTGATTTGGACGTATAATTCCAGTGGGAATTGTTTGTGTCGCTTGGCTTAGTCATACAGCTACCTCATTTCACCTATTCGACATCTTTGCATGAGGTGCTGTTTGGGGCCTAGTTTTTGAAAAATGCCATCCTGTCTGACACTTCCGTATATGTCCAGTGGTACTGCCATTTAATTCCAGTAATTTGGACATATAATTCCAGTGATTTTGCCGTATAATTCCAGTGATTTTGCAGTATAATTCCAGTGATTTTGCCATTTATTTCTAGTGATTTGGGTGTATAATTCCAGTGATTTGGCCATATAATTCCAGTGATTTGGATGTATAATTCCAGTGATTTTGCAGTATAATTACAGTGATTTTGCAGTAACATTACAGTGATTTTGCAGTAAAATTACAGTGATTTTGCCATTTAATTCCAGTGATTTGGCCGTATAATTCCAGTGATTTTGCCATTTAATTCCAGTGATTTTGCCATTTAATTTCAGTGATTTGGATTTATAATTCCAGTGATTTTGCCATTTAATTCCAGTGATTTGGACGTATAATTCCAGTGATTTGGCCATATAATTCCAGTGATTTGGATGTATAATTACAGTGATTTTGCAGTATAATTACAGTGATTTTGCAGTAACATTACAGTGATTTTGCAGTAAAATTACAGTGATTTTGACATTTAATTCCAGTGATTTGGCCTTATAATTCCAGTGATTTTGCCATTTAGTTCCAGTGATTTTGCCATTTAATTCCAGTGATTTGGATTTATAATTCCAGTGATTTTGCTATTTCATTCCAGTGATTTGGACCTATAATTCCAGTGATTTGAATGTATAATTCCAGTGGGAATAGTTTGTGTCGCTTGGCTTAGTCATACAGCTACCTCATTTCACCTCTTCGACATCTTTGCATAAGGTGCTGTTTGGGGCCTAGTTTTTGAAAAGTGCCATCCTGTCTGACACTTCTGTATATGTCCAGTGGTACTGCCATTTAATTCCAGTGATTTGGACGTATAATTCCAGTGATTTTGCAGTATAATTCCAGTGATTTTGTCACTTATTTCCAGTGATTTGGGCCTATAATTCCAGTGATTTGGCCGTATAATTCCAGTGATTTGGATGTATAATTCCAGTGATTTTGCAGTATAATTACAGTGATTTTGCAGTAAAATTCCAGTGAATTTGCCATTTAATTCCAGTGATTTGGTCGTATAATTCCAGTGATTTTGTAGTATAATTCCAGTGATTTTGCATTTAATTCCAGTGATTTGGACGTTTAATTCCAATGGGAATTGTTTGTGTCGCTTAGCTTAGTCATACAGCAGCCTCGGTGCACCTCTTTTTCTTTGCATCCTGTGCTGTTTGGGGACTAGTTTTTGAATAGTGCCATCTTGTCTGCAACTGCAGTGCCACTCCTAGATGGGCCAGGTGTTTGTGCCACACACTTGTGTCGCTTAGCTTGGTCATACAGCCACCTCGTGCAACTTTTAGGCCTAAATACATTATTGTGAGGTGTTCAGAATAGACTGGAAATTAGTGATGTGCACCGGAAATTTTTTGGGTTTTGTGTTTTGGTTTTGGATTTGGTTCCGCGGCCGTGTTTTGGATTCGGACGCGTTTTGGCAAAACCTCCCTGAAAATTTTTTGTCGAATTCGGGTGTGTTTTGGATTCGTTTTTTTTTTTTACAAAAAACCCTCAAAAACAGCTTAAATCATAGAATTTGGGGGTCATTTTGATCCCATAGTATTATTAACCTCAATACCCATAATTTCCACTCATTTCCAGTCTATTCTGAACACCTCACACCTCACAATATTATTTTTAGTCCAAAAATTTGCATTGAGGTCGCTGGATGACTAAGCTAAGCGACCCAAGTGGCCGACACAAACACCTGGCTCATCTAGGAGTGGCACTGCAGTGTCAGACAGGATGGCTGATTTAAAAAATAGTCCCCAAACAGCACATGATGCAAAGAAAAAAAGAGGTGCACCAAGGTCGCTGGATGGCTAAGCTAAGCGACCCAAGTGGCCGACACAAACACCTGGCCCATCTAGGAGTGGCACTGCAGTGTCAGACAGGATGGCCGATTTAAAAAATAGTCCCCAAACAGCACCTGATGCAAAGAAAAAAAGAAGTGCACCAAGGTCGCTGGATGGCTAAGCTAAGCGACCCAAGTGGCCGACACAAACACCTGGCCCATCTAGGAGTGGCACTGCAGTGTCAGACAGGATGGCCGATTTAAAAAATAGTCCCCAAACAGCACATGATGCAAAGAAAAAAAGGTGCACCAAGGTCGCTGGATGGCTAAGCTAAGCGACCCAAGTGGCCGACACAAACACCTGGCCCACCTAGGAGTGGCACTGCAGTTTTCTAGCGAGAGGATGCTTCCATCCTCATGTGAATCTGAACCACTAGCCATGAACATAGGCCAGGGCCTCAGCCGTTCCTTGCCACTCCGTGTCGTAAATGGCATATTGGCAAGTTTACGCTTCTCATCAGATGCTTTTAATTTTGATTTTTGGGTCATTTTACTGAACTCTTGTAGTATACTTGACGACACAGAGGTAGAGCAATGGACTACTGTACCGTACTGCTATATATTATATACTGGTGGTCAGCAAAATTCAGCACTGTGCTCCTACTATATAATACTGCGCATAACTAAAATGCACCACATGTATGGATGAATAGTATACTTGACGACACAGAGGTAGGTAGAGCAATGGCCTACTGTACCGTACTGCTATATATTATATACTGGTGGTCAGCAAAATTCTGCACTGTCCTCCTACTATATAATACTGCGCACAACTAAAATGCACCACAGGTATGGATG
Organism: Pseudophryne corroboree; assembly: GCF_028390025.1. NCBI lineage: Eukaryota > Metazoa > Chordata > Amphibia > Anura > Myobatrachidae > Pseudophryne > Pseudophryne corroboree. Next base: position 118,962,015 of record NC_086455.1, on the reverse strand, counting down.
GATAGTACACTTGACGACACAGAGGTAGGTAGAGCAGTGGACTACTGTACCGTACTGCTATATATTATATACTGGTGGTCAGCAAAATTCTGCACTGTCCTCCTACTATATAATACTGCGCACAACTAAAATGCACCACAGGTATGGATGGATAATATACTTGACGACACAGAGGTGGGTAGAGCAGTGGACTACTGTACCGTACTGCTATATAATATATACTGGTGGTCAGCAAAATTCTGCACTGTCCTCCTACTATATAATACTGCGCACAACTAAAATGCACCACAGGTATGGATGGATAGTATACTTGACGAAACAGAGGTAGGTAGAGCAGTGGACTACTGTACGGTACTGCTAGATATTATATACTGGTGGTCAGCAAAATTCTGCACTGTCCTCCTACTATATAATACTGCGCACAACTAAAATGCACCACAGGTATGGATGGATAGTATACTTGACGACACAGAGGTAGGTAGAGCAGTGGACTACTGTACCGTACTGCTATATATTATATACTGGTGGTCAGCAAAATTCTGCACTGTCCTCCTACTATATAATACTGTGCCCAAGTAAAATGCACCACAGGTATGGATGGATAGTATACTTGACGACACAGAGGTAGGTAGAGCAGTGGACTACTGTACCGTACTGCTATATATTATATACTGGTGGTCAGCAAAATTCTGCACTGTCCTCCTACTATATAATACTGCGCACAACTAAAATGCACCACAGGTATGGATGGATAGTATACTTGATGACACAGAGGTAGGTAGAGCAGTGGACTACTGTACCGTACTGCTATATATTATATACTGGTGGTCAGCAAAATTCTGCACTGTCCTCCTACTATATAATACTGTGCACAACTAAAATGCACCACAGGTATGGATGGATAGTTATACTTGACGACACAGAGGTAGGTAGAGCAGTGGCCTACTGTACCGTACTGCTATATATTATATACTTGTGGTCAGCAAAATTCTGCACTGTCCTCTCCTACTATATAATCACTGTGCACAACTAAAATGCACCACAGGTATGGATGGATAGTATACTTGACGACACAGAGGTAGGTAGAGCAGTGCCTACTGTACCGTACTGCTTATATATTATATACTGGTGGTCAGCAAATTCTGCACTGTCCTCCTACTATATAATACTGTGCCCAAGTAAAATGCACCACAGGTATGGATGGATAGTATACTTGACGACACAGAGGTAGGTAGAGCAGTGGACTACCTGTACCATACTGCTATATAATACTGGTGGTCACTGGTCAGCAAAATTCTGCACTGTCCTCCTATACTACAATGCAGCACAGATATGGAGCATTTTTCAGGCAGCGAATGTAGATATTTTCAGCACACTGAGCACAGATATTTGCAAGCATACTGAGCACAGATATTTGCAGCACACTGAGCACAGATATTTGCAGCACACTGAACACAGAAACTGAGAGAACGCTGCACGTCCTCTCCCTATCATCTCCAATGCACGAGTGAAAATGGTGGCGACCGCGCGGCTCCTTATATAGAATACGAATCTTGCGAGAATCCGACAGTGGGATAATGACGTTCGTGCGCGCTCGGGTTAACCGAGCAAGGCGGGAGGCTCCGAGTCTGCCTCGGAACCGTGTAAAATGGGTGAAGTTCGGGGGGGGGGGTTCGGAATCCAAGAAACCGAACCCGCTCATCACTACTGGAAATGAGTGGAAATAAATGTTTATTGAGGTTAATAATACCGTAGGATCAAAATTACAACAAAATTCTGTGATTTTAGCTGTTTTTATGGGTTTTTTTTGTTCAAAAATCATCCAGATCCAAAACCAAAACAAGAAAAGGTGGTTTTAGCAAAACCAAGCCAAAACCAAAACACGAAAGTGGAATTAGAACTAAAACACAAAAACACGAAAAGTGCCAGCCACACATCTCTATTCAGAACTGGCAGAAACCAGTGGGACCCAGGTACACCCATCTAATGTTCGAAGAAGTCTGGCCAGAAGTGGTCTTCATGGAAGAACTGCGCCCAAAAAACCATACCTTCAACATGGATAAAAGGCCAAGCAACTCAACTATGCACAAAACATAGGAACTGGGTTGCAGAAAAATGTCTGCAGGTGCTTCTGGACTGATGTGATGAAATATTTGGCTGTAACAGCTGGCAGTTTGTTTTCCGAAAGGATGAAGAGCGGTACCATAATGAGTGTCTTCAGGCACCAGTGAAGAATGGTGGCGGTTCCTTGCAAGTTTGGGGCTGCATTTCAGCAAATGGAGTTGGGGATTTGGTCAGGATTAATGGTGTGTTCTCAATACTGAGAAATACAGGCAGTACTTGTCAATTATGCAGTACCATCAAGTAGGTATCTGATTGGCTCCAAATGTATTCTTTTGCAGGACAACAACACCCCAAACATACAGCAAATGTTATTAAGAACTATCTTCAGTGTAAAGAACAAGGAATCCTGGAAGTAATGATATGGCAACCACAGAGCCCTCTGATCTCAACAGCATCGAATCTGTCTGGGATTTACATGAAGAGACAGATGGATTTGTGTAAACGTACATCCACAGGAGATCTGTAGTTAGTTCTCCAAGATATTTTTAACCTCCTCTGCTGAGTTCCTTCAAAAACTGTGTGCAAGTGTACCTAGAAGATTTGAGGCTGGTTTGAAGGCAAATGTGGTCACACCAAATGTTGATTTGATTTAGCTTCCTCTTCTGTTCATTCATATTGGCATTTTGTTAAATGCTAAAAATAAACCATTATCCTTCCTATTTTTTAAAGTATTCTTACTTTCCAGCATTTTTATCATACCTATTTAAAACTTTTACACAGTACTGTATTTTACTCGTACACCAAGATCTCCAACATGGTGGACTTCCTCAGACTGATTTTACAGGATGCTATAGTTTACTGGAATATTATAGGTTCAATGTTACCTAGCTGCAATGAACTATCAAGATTACACTCCTGTTCCAGCACTGTCTTCAGATGCACTTTTGCTCCCTACTGTCTCCACACCACAGCAGAGAGGCAAAGGTTCTCCATCTAGACTGGAATTAAATGCAAAATAATAATATATGTATTTGTACTGACTCCAAAATAACAGAATGAGACAGTGGGTAAATAGAAAGTTATTCACCATTCACATTAAATGCAAAATGCAATATCACAATAACCTCTAACTTTTCTACTAATGATAGCTGAATATCATTTTCCAATCAAATATTATACAACAACCAACCTATAAACTTATTAAATATGAGTACTCCTACAGACATACTAGGCAATTAAGTTGGAGGATTGGGGGTGGGGTGTAGATGTATGCTGTGTGTGGATTGTCAAAATGTAATCATTGCCATCCACTTGTTATATAGGAAGTGCCTCTGCAGCCATTGTTCATCATGTATGCAGCTAGTAAAGACATACTTCGGCAGATCTCCAGAATCCTGTTGTGATTTGAACACAGACCTTCTTTACAGGAGAAGCTTAGAAAAATTGCTAAAAACGGCTGAGCCCTGTTCCACAGTGCGTGCATAGAAGCACATCATGGCTGCCATGGAGAACCTGCTCTTTGTGAATTTCTGGTTCCAACCTTGGCTATTCTCCTGACCTGATTCTGCTCTTTCCCTGGTACCGCGTTGCCTGTCTTGTTCTGACCCATTCCCTTCTACTATGCTCCAGTACGCCTTATGGCAATGAGGTCCCACTGTCTGCCTTCGTACCCACCAGCTTATGCATAAGAAGGGCTGTGGTAATGTGCAGGGAGGCTAGACGTACAGTCAGGGCCGGAGCTTCCACTAGGCAGCTTTAGGCAGTTGCCTAGGGGCACCGGGACCTGAGGGGGCAGCCTGCTACAGCTACCTGAAAAAGGTACCCATGGTCCTACCTCTTACAGCCGCAGCAATCCCCCCAGCACTCATCTTACAGTAGCCGCGACTGCCAAGCTCCGCCTTCACCCTACCACAGGCAGTAACTTTGACATCTCCTGGAGTCCTGGCTAGGGGTGACATACGGGTGCTACTCTTCATATCAGGTTCTTTCACAGTCTACTCTGCAATGCAGCCTGCAGGTAAAGGTGGCTGCACAGTGCACTCTCTGCATTTGATAAGGATAAGGAAAGAGGGGGAGAGCAGCAGTCTGGGTGTGTGTGCGGGGGGGGGGGGGGGGGGGGAGATGAGCAGCAGGCATGCACACAGTCTTAGGGGGATAAGCAGCAGCATGCACACTGATGGTGGGGGATAGAACAGACATTTAATGGGGGGGGGGGGGGTGAGAGCAACAGGCACCCACAGAGACTGGGGGGATGGGGAGAAGAGAGCAGCCATGCAACAGGACTGAGGGTTGGGGAGAGCAGCAGCATGCCTTTCACCTGAAGGGGTGGGTATGGGGAAGCGCAGTAGACAGAAGTTTTGCCTAGGGTGCCAAAGAAACCTTGCACCGGCCCTGCGTACAGTATGTGGACACATCTGTAGCAAATTTTTTTTTTTTCAGTTGCTGCCTAACATTTGAGTCTCATCATGTGACAGAAGTGTTAAAAAAGCATTTAAAATTAGTTTCACTCTATTAAAATCACTAAAGCTTCGTAGGATAGGCAAACTGCCGGCTGGTCGGCCATTCGCATCTAATTTTCCACTTAGACCACTATATATTTCAATCAAAGTTGTTTCCCACTTAATTCATATGTAAGTACGTGTATTTTGTAAGAAAGATTCCAAGTGCTGCAGACCAGATAAATA